>NW_026461624.1:0-74569 GCF_021730395.1 Mercenaria mercenaria | reverse complement strand
AACAAAGAGCATCCTAGATGACATTCAGGGTAAATTCAAATTAGTTGAACCGCAGCATTTTGTTTTTTTGTATTTCGTGTAATATGATGTTCTAACGGCTACATTCTAAATTTCGTTTATCTCTTTCCCTTCAAGCTCAATTGTTATCCCGGTTAGAATAACATGACCGACCAAAGGTATTTCATATTGAAAGAAGAAGGAAAATACGGATATCTAACACTTTTCAACTTATTTTAGTTTCAATTGATATCCGTAGAAGTCTGTATAATTGATAATTACACTAGTATGCTTGTTAGCTTTCTAATATAGGCTTAAATGTATATGTCGCGGGGCTCGTGTTTCCGTGGTAACGCATTTTCTCTCATTTTTAAACAACTATGTAAAAAATGGGGTTTTCGACGGCCTCAGTGCCATTCTGTTAATGATCAACATGGAATATTTGGGTAATATTTTAAGCAAAATACCAAATAGCTGATATCTTGCTTTTTGTCGAAATTTCTGATGAAAAAGATATTGCATAAAATTATCATTCTTAATAATGTAGCTTTAAAACATATTATTTCTAACGTAAGTTATATTTTAGAGTTATTTACATGTATTCAAATAAATTCCACAGCTTAAAATACTTACAACAGTACCCTTCGTCTGGCGTATTTCATGGAAAAATAGTTCAGCATGCTGCTATTATTATCGTGGATATTGTTGAAATGAAAATGAAAAGCCTAAGCTGTGTTCCTTAAATAGACCAGTGTCAACGCTTTTGAATTTTACATTTAGATATATAAGTCACGGGCTTTGTTTCCATGGAACCATCAATTCAGTTCAAGAAACAACAATTTTCTACTTAAATTGGAACGATTTTATATCTTAGTTTTAGTATATAAGTAACAAATTATCAACTGAAACTGAAAAATAGGTATTACAAATCAAACTGCTAGTTTTTTAATTTGAAAATTGCCGTAACAAGTAACATTTCACCCAACTATATTCCAAATATCATTGGTTATCATCATCCATTTTCTTACATTCCGCATAACATTTCATAACTACATAAAAGAAGCAAAATATTGGTTATTATTCAGAGCATAAGACTCATAAAAATATTTCACCAAATAATGGCTGTTTGAAAATAGTTCAAGTAAAGCAAATGCACAGAATTACGTACTTTCAAAAAAAAAGCTATTCATTTGCGCGGTAACTGACACGTAACGTCATGATGTCAGTGACGTCATTTTAACGCAACATTGTTTTGAAGCGTCAGTGACGTCATTTTAACGCAACATTGTTTTGAAGCGTTTCTGCAGCAATTAATTCATTATTTCTGCATTATTAAACCATAAAGCATCAGATCAAAGACAGGTTCATGATTTGCTTTCAGAAGAATGGATATACAAACACATTTATTTTGTCGTAAACGTCATCGTAAATCGTCACGTTAGTTTCCGGTTGGACATGGTCATATACATATATTAAGGTTAGCTACCTCCTTAAGTAATCCCTAAATTGAAAAAAGTAATTGACGTATTTATTAAATGTTCGTCTTTACAAGTTTCCTCACTATGACTCTTTACTCGCTACAAGCTACTATATATAAGCAAGCTTTAATCGTGAATCATGTACATGCTCTCCATTAACGCTACTTTCTTTAAAAAAAGATCTTTAAATCTTACAAACCAATTGATTTACAGACTAGATATACTAACAATAACCAAGATCCTTGCACATATATTTTGGAAAAATATTTCGTTTCCTTACATAAAATGTATTAACTCTCAACCGGTGAAAGTATGTGCTTTTGTTAAATGAATACATATGCGTTTAACTGTATTTATTTTTCCTCATTTGTTTTTTCAAAATCAAGAGTGTATTTGATTTCAACAGTATTTCATTTATGTAACGACCGGCAGTTTCCTGGATTCTGTACCAGTACAAACCTGATCTACGCATATAACTGCCAACTTCCCCACATAAATGCACTCTCCCTACTCAGCTAAGTGGGCGCGTCTTTAATTTTTCTAAGATTATTCAACGAATGAAGTGACAATGACAGAAGATATGCTATAAAATAAGTTCTTCGGAGACTCTCTAGTAGTAATAGTACCAAGATCATTCAAATTATTTTGACTCGTGGTCATTTCCCTATATGTATAAAGAAAATTCAAATATACACTCCAATACTGGTAGAAATAATAAACACAACTCATTTTACAAATAGGGTACTTCGAATTTGGAACCTGTATACCATTTTCTACGTTCATCACAACAAACGCTCTTGTCAGTGCTATGTTCTACCCTGACGGCTAAAAAAGTAAGCACTCACCGTACCTTATGAACCGTACAGAAATAAAGGAATATATTTCGGTATCATTTGGTATTCAAACCCGGTACCTTGTGGCGACAGCATCGGGAGTTGGCATATGTGCGAAGCTACCCGTGCTTTATCGCACAGCAATGCCGTGCATATAAAGTTTATATCGAAACATTTCTTCCTCAGCCGTTATTTACACGATTATTTTTGTGGGTCGATGGAGGTGGCGATTACCATTGAACAGGTAGTAGTCTCGATGTCACATATGTGGTAGCATAGATATAACAACAACCATTAATTGGTGATCTGGCTTCTACAAAGTCATTGAATAAATATGTTTACGTTTCAATACGCTTTGACATATATTATCTTTACGTGCGCATATTCTGTGTCTAAAAATATTCCCATGATTTCTGTTATGTGTGCAATGAATTCACACTTTTGCAAAATACCAACATGGTAGGAGTTTAAGAGCGAGGTTTGGTGCCTGAATACTAGTTTTACACCCCGCCCCCTCCCATACACCCGATGGTGTTTTGGCCACTGACAGTTTCGGGGCGAACACTTCAGTCATAATTATGTTTTTTTTTATATACGATACGCATTGTGCATGTGGATTGTTTTATGGGCGATCATGTTCTTAGAATATGGCTTTTTCTGTCATGATCTTCCTTTTTAATTACATGTGTGATAATATCTTGTTAAAAGATACAAATCCATAAATGGTTTTCGGCAATTTTAGGTCACCAGTGAAAACAAACGCTCCAACGAAAGTAGAGGATATCCGAGTAAAAGAAGACGTATGCTCTGTAGATGAAGTTGATTTGCTAACACCTACACATGGAGTTGAAATTAAAAGTATAAAGCAGCAAACCTTTGGCCAAATACTACCGGTATAGTTTGTTATTAAGAAGATTTATGTATTGCTCTAATTGTTTTCTGCTAATATACAGAAATGATGCATCGTAACCTGAGTATAAAAGACAGTAAGGGTGGTCTGTTCAAGTAGATGTGTTTATTACATTATTTGATCATCAGTTTCAATCTCGTTTAATCAGCAGATTAATGATTTCAATAAAAGCAGCTCGACCGTGCTACTTCTTCAATTGTCACAAAACTACATAAATTGTTTGGGCTGTTTGATAGGGTAATCAGTCGGTCGTGTTAGAACCGTATATCATTTCAAAACAAAATCGACTTATAAATGTGTATTGTTGATACTTTATTATATTGTTTTGATTTTTGTAACGCCCAATCAAGAATATAGACACCAGCCCTCAATCGCCACCACAAACAAAGAAACCAGCCCATTTTAAACCAGCTGATATAAAAAACACTAAAGGCAAATGGAAATATCCTGCATCCACGAAGAATTCATCTAATGCGAATATTTGCATACAAGAAGAAAAGATGCCCGTTATATCGTCAGATCACCAAATCCAGCCGCCTCAGATATTACCGGGTGATGATTTGTGAGTATAAGAGAATATTGCAGTTGTTCATTCCATGGACACATTGAATATGTGAATATGGAACCGACTGACTTAATATCGTGTATGCTGAACAGCAATTGTTGCCTTTCTAACATCATTTTGTTGTATTCTTTTTTTGGCTTTAGAGTCGACACTATAACATTTAGGGATTTTCTAGTGTTTATATGTTGCAGGAAGATCCAAGGGTGCCGCTTAAGTAACACTGTACTGGTGAATATGCGCATCTAAACAACCTAATCAATTAAAATAGATAATAGTGTGTAAAGAAGCATTGCTGACATATTTTAAATACTGGTAATACTTATAAGCACATTCAAACATGTTATCACATTCATAAATGTAATGTAATCAAAAGAATCGAGATGATTCAACTGAAACGGTCAGACGATGCAGAGTTAACACTTTTCTTTAATTTATATCTTTAACTCAAATGCATCTTGGATATAGCAACTTGCATGCAAAACTTTAAACAGAAGTTTTCCGTTCAAAAGGGGACATGATTTAGCAAAAATGCATGTCCGAGTTATAGAACTTGATGCAATCAACGAGTTTTATAGCTCCAAAGACACATATGTAGTTCCAATTTTATATCTGCATTCGTTTTTCAGATAAGAAATTGAACACAAAACTTTAACAAGAAACAGGGGGCATAATGTGCCCAAAATACATGTCAAAGTTATGAAACTTGACCTAGTGAGGTTGGTAAAAATTTGGTACAGAAACAGAAAAGAAATAGTTTCAAATCTATATGTCTTAATATAATAGCTATATGTACTTGCACGCAAAATTTTAACTAGGATTTTCTAAGTCCAGAAGGGAGCATATTTGGCCAAAATGTATGTCAGGGTAATGGGACTTAATGCTTCCACCTAGTTTTATAACTTCAAAGACATAACTCAATATCTACATTAGGTTTGGGAGAGTAACGTGCATGTTGAACTTCAACCAATAGGGGGGCATAATGTGCCCAAAACACATGTCAAAAGTATGTGATTTGACCCACAGTGAGGTTTGTAATTGACCTAGAAAAAGAAAATAAGTTACAAAGCTATATGCCTTTAAATGATAGCCTTAATTATGTACCTGCATGCAAAACTTTAACCAAGGTGTAACGCTGACATCGGCGCCAGGGTAAGTATCAAATAGTCCAGCTAAAAATTCAGAATTAAAACACGCATTATTTGCTCGTGTAAAATACATGTGTTCATATATATACAGTCCCACCCTGCAATTGGTGACCAATAATTGATTTGATAGCTGGAATCATGTGTAAAGTAAGTAAATAATCAACATTAATATATCTTATTCAAAAATGGAACGTGTTGCTTCAAAAGATCTTTTAAGTGTGTACCACAAGAAAGATCTTCAGTGAAACCTTTTAGATATAACAGACTTTGGCTAAAATAATTGTGAAAATTGTTTACGGGAATCGTAATGCCAAACGTTGATGTCTGATTTCGTTCCGACAAATATTTAGATTTTGAAACCGAAACATATAAGCCTGATTCAACTGTATGGTTCCGAAGCACTGGGCAGTGGAAACATTACTTTGTTAAGATGTTCTAGTTGAAACATTTTAAATTTGTTGTTTAATGTTTAACATTTTAAGATAACCTTGGATTATCGATTTATGTTTAAAAAAGACAAATCTAGTCCAAATTTTCTTTGTGTTTGCATGTTTCGTAGCTTAAAATGTGCATTGATAGTGGTGGTGTATATTTTATAAAGATACTTCTTTTTTGTTATGTAATTTAAACCACAAAAAGAGATCAATATACTCAGCAGAGGAATGCTCTCAAATTACTACTTAAAAAGAACCATGGTCATGAACGGGAATATATACTAACCCATTCATACCTAAAACACGCAGTTCAGTAAATGTGTACTACTGATATTAAACAAGTGATAATTTATCTTCTATCGTGCACCAGTCACATTGTCTCAATATTCCAGAGATGCTTCATATATTTTATGCTTTAGTCAACGTTACAGAAAAAAACTTGCGTGAACTCCCCTAATGAGCATGCGGTCTAGAGGTCACGGCAGTGTGCACATGTTAAGCGAAATGTAAACAAACAAAAACAGAATGCAGTATATTCACAGTTTTACGATAAGACTCGAAATGATGAATGAAATTTATCTTGTATATGATTTTGAATTTGAAATCATACATTGGTATACATCTATTCTGTTTATTTAATTCATTTTGCACATTTATGCTGCATATAAACATTTTAGCGTACACGTGTAGTAAAATGACGACTGACATACATTTTCACATCAGCCAATCAGAGTGTGTCTGAAATCTTGACGGGAACTTCACCAGGGAAGTTCAAGCAAATGTTTTTGTGTACCTTTGAAAAAACTGTAAACTACACGTTGTTTTTCTAAGATAAGAAGTATTGAAGAAATGTGACCGGTACAAAACGGAAGATAAATTACCACTTCTTTATTATCAATAGTACATATTTACTGAACTGTGTGTTTTAGGTATGAAATACGCGATTGAAATGGGTTAGTATATTTTCCCGTTCAAGACCATGGTTCTTAAAGAATACCTAGGGGTAGGGTATAACATCAAAAAGTGTAAAGTAATTCATCAGCGCAAAGTTAAATTCAATGTTAGCAATGTCTAAAATGCAATTGCAATGCCTATTCATACTGAAACTTTAATATTTGCTATCGTTGATTTGTAGAAAATGCATTTGGGAAGTGTAGGCTTCTTAAATTCATTTCAATATTTAAACTTAATGACTCATAGAATACGAAATTTTCAAATATTGCCAATGTTGACCTATGTAATTTATAAAGATTAGTATGGCTGTTCAACATAAACGTTGACAGCAGATTACACTTTTTTGTGATATCTTATCAATGTTATCAATGCTATTAAGGTAGTTGACACGTAATAATAATGCTTTAAAATTCTTAACATTGCATTTACTTGATACAGTCTTAAGGTTAACATTTAAAGTTTAATCGGACAGAAATTTAGATCCAACACTGAAAATTCTGTTATTGCTCTCTACTTTAAAAATTCAACAATTATACGGTTTTCAAGAAAACATTCGAGCTTGACAATTTCGAGAATTCAGCTTTATCTGTTTGTCATAGTATGTGTATTGACCACAAACCTCCTACAGAAAAGGACGATTTAAAATGCAAAATGCAATTAAAGAACGTGTAGTTTATGCAAGGTACACGTTGTTGATGGCTTTCATTGTAGTTTTATCGTACTCATCAAAATTAGATATTTCTGTGAAAAAAATATTATAAATGTTATGAACTAATAGTTTAAATCTTCCATAAAGTAACTTAAATTATTTTTATATGTTATTTCATGTAATTGTATTTTGATTTTTCAGTTTGTCTAGTCATAATTATTTGCCTAACAAAGGTTTTTGTTGATATGTTTAGCATAATTTTGTAGTTTGGTGCTCATGCCATTTGAGGCAGGCTATTTGAATAAAACCTATAACTGCTATAACTGTGAAACATTATACAAATTATAGGAGTATTTTTTTCGTCAATTACAGGGCAGAAATATGCAAACACACCCAAAGCAAGTCACAGAAATTTAAAGACAGAAAAGACATGTGCTCTCAAGATCAAGGTCAAGATGGTTCAAAAGCACTTGAAAAAATAAACAAGATCGACTTAATGTGGAGTAAAATACGCCCGAAGGTATGATATTTGAGCCATAAATGTGACATTGATTTTGAAGCAAACCATCCTAAACATGCGCTTTGTCGTATCGGTGTGGTGAACGTTTGTGCCAACTTTCTTTAAAAACATTCAAGCAGTTCAAGTGTCTCTTGAATAGTCGTACTGAAAGCAGAATCCCTCTTGTTATATCTCCCTCGTGATTAGATATCTTGAACTCAAAATAAGATGTCGTACGCACGAGATAAGATAAAGTGTGCTTGAGATAAGATCTCGTGCGCACCAGATAAGATGTCGTGCGCTCGAGATAAACTATTGTGACCACGAAATAAGATGTCGAGCGCTTGAGATGATATATCCTGAACTCGAAATAAGATGTCATGAAATCGAAATATCTTGTCATGAGCAGGCTGATGTCCTGCGCTCAAAGAGTGGAACGCAAAGTTTTCACACAACATTATATCAATAGTCTTTTGAAGGATTTCAACCGTCCCATTGTGGTATGAACAACAACGTTTGAATTCTTGATTTTGTGCAAAGGACTGACCTCTTGATTCAGGATGAATTGAATACGGCTGATGTAAATTTTATATTTACATATATTACTGTCCTCTTTATTTAAGGAAAGTGAAGTGGGCACATCGCAACTACAAGACAAACGTCATACTTCACAGTCGAGTTTTGAAAGAACTAACCATGATCGGAAAGCTAGACATTTTACGTAAGAATATAATTATGTCAGTTGATAATATTACACAATTGCAAAGACCAACAGACTTACTTAGTACAATCATAGTATTTGTCAGTATTGAGGATAAGCTGACACATTCAATTCGTTAGGAAAATTGTTGATAATACATTAAAAATTGTAAGTCTTGACAATAAAAGGACACAATTTTATCAAACAGGACCAGATAGGTAGACAGCTACCTATACAGAAGTAATAGTCGGTAACTGTTTCATAAAATGTTTCTTTAAAATTTCAGAATAGAATTTGTGCAAAGTTTCTTTCTTAAGATTCTAGTTCATCTGGTGATAAAGTGCACCTTTATCTGCATTTGCGAGTTTTTGCACCTGTAAAATATTGTAAAAGGTACAAGTCTATCGAATAGTTACTGTATGATGAGAAAGTGCAGATGATAGATATATAAACAACTGGGTGTGATTGCTTAAAATGTTCTAAATCCCCTAACTGTGCTGAAAAGAAACAACAAATTAAATCTTTACAGGTCAAAAACAACCGATTCATACGTTACCATCAATGCTGATTGCAAACAATACCATGCCAGTCTAATCGACGATGACTCACCAAAGCTTCAAACTGGAATGGCAACCAAAACCTTACCAAAGATGGTATAAAGAAAATTAATATAATCTTATTGTATCTAGACAAATATTGTAAAACTAAATGAAATGAAATATTGACTTGTATACCTCTTACTAGTAAATAATATATTCATATATAGTGTCTCCTGAATAGTCGTACTGAAAGCAGAATCCCTCTTATTATATCGCACATCTTGATGCTCTAATTATCCAATTTTTATGTAATGGATGTAGTTATATACTATATCTTTTTTGTCAGTTTTATTATATGACATATCGCAGACATGCTGGAAGAAACACAATACCCTCAGTCTGCGCAGGAAGGGTTAAACATTTTTTTTCTTTTCAATTTTTATCTCAAGAGCTTGACATCATATCCCGTGCGCAGGACGTCTCATTTCGAGCGCACGACATTTTATTTTGAGCCCACGACATTTTATCTTGAGCGCACGACATCTTATCTTGATCGCAAGACATCTTATGTCGCGCGAACGACATCTTATTTGTATAAATTATGGCCCTTTGTGTTTATTTAGGTCATCAGTTAATACGGACAAGTAGATAATTAGGGACCCGCCTATTGAAATTTGTTTTAGCTTTCCACAAGTACAATTTGGGAGATCAATGCATATAACTGGCATCCTATTTTCAAAATTAAATTAACATAATTAATTATGCTAAATTCATGTTATAATAACAACTAATCACAGTTTGATTGATTAGCACATTTTGTTATTTGTAGATTGGCAATTTTTTAAAATTCTATGCGTGAAAAAAGAGGAAACGGAGAAGTTCTTTGATACATGGGCAAATCCTACATATTAACTCTTTATTTTGTTATGAACTTAAATATATTCCTTTGCTTCATCACTGAATTTTTGCTATCATTTTTATCAGTCTGTGTATTTAAATAATTATACATTATGCAAAACTCCTAATCTCACAGAGTGTACAAATTGTAAAGTATATCATGACGGTTCTCGTTTCGAATAATCGCCGGATAATAATTTTGATACCACCCCCGCAAAAGTGTCCTGTGCGCATCGCTTGTTTATTGCATAATACAAGTTTTCAGCATAGGTAACTGTGTCATACATTTCCATCAATAAGGCAAACAATGGAGGTACTAGTACTTATTGAATATTGAGAATTCAAGTGAATGATTAACAGTATTATTAGATATAACTGAATACAATTTCAGCTGCTTTTAATATTTTTCTTGTTTTAGTTAATTCGGTATAACAAAATGGATTACTCATATCAATGTGGTAGTTATTGCTATTTACATCCCTCAAAAGATATTACCTGATGAGATATCGTGCGCTCGAAAGCTCGAGATTAGATATCTTGAACTCAAATTAAGATGTCGTACGCACGAGATAAGTAATAGAAAGAGCATAGAAACTCGAGGGTAAACGATTTGTACGAGGGGGCATAGCCCCCGAGTATAAATCGTTTACCCGAGAGTTTTAATGTTCTTTCTGTTTTGTATCATAGCCATCCATATATGGTAGTTGTAGGCGTTCCATTGCCATATACTGCAGTTCAGTGAGTACTTAAAATCCGTGCTTTACAAATATGTAAAGCCCAGGTAAAATAAACCAATGCAGAAAATCAATAATATACACTTCGCTGTCTACTGTTCCAGACACGCTGGCATACTTTTCTTTCCAACAGTGCGGTAACTAGCGTGCGGGTATTAAATACCTGCGCACATTTGGTTACCGCACTCTGTACTCAGAGTATACGAATTACCTGCACCAAATGTGTTAAGAAAAAACGCTGAGCTATGATACAAGATAAAGTGTGCTTAAGATAAGATCTCGTGCGCACCAGATAAGATGTCGTGCGCTCGAGATAAACTATTGTGACCACGAAATAAGATGTAGAGCGCTTGAGATGATATATATTGAACTCGAAATAAGATGTCATGGAATCGAAATGTCGAGCGCTCGAAATAAGATTACAAGAACTCAAAGAGTGGAACGCAAAGTTTTCACACAACATTATATCAATAGTCATTTGAAGGATTTCAACCGTCCCATTGTGGTATGAACAACAACGTTTGAATTCTTGATTTTGTGCAATAGACTGACCTCTTGATTCGGGATGAATTGAATACGGCTGATGTAAATTTTATATTTACATATATTACTGTCCTCTTTATTTTAAGGACTGTAAAGTGGGCACATCGCAACTACAAGACAAACGTCATACTTCACAGTCGAGTTTTGAAAGAACTAACCATGATCGGAAAGCTAGACATTTTACGTAAGAATATAATTATGTCAGTTGATAATATTACACAATTGCAAAAACCAACTGACTTACTTAGTACAATCATAGTATTTGTCAGTATTGAGGATAAGCTGACACATTCAATTCGTTAGGAAAATTGTTGATAATACATTAAAAATTGTAAGTCTTGACAATAAAAGGACACAATTTTATCAAACAGGACCAGATAGGTAGACAGCTACCTATACAGAAGTAATAGTCGGTTACTGTTTCTATTTATGTGTTTTCATATCATCCCTTTCATAATTCATGAAAAGTTTCTTTAAAATTTCAGAATTTGTGCAAAGTTTCTTTCTTAAGATTCTAGTTCATCTGGTGATAAAGTGCACCTTTATCTGCATTTGCGAGTTTTTGCACCTGTAAAATATTGTAAAAGGTTCAAGTCTATCGAATAGTTACTGTATGGTGAGAAAGTACAGATGATAGATATATAAACGATTGGGTGTGATTGCTTAAAATGTTCTAAATTCCCTAACTGTGCTGAAAAGTAACAACAAATTAAATCTTTACAGGTCAAAAACAAGCGATTCATACGTTACCATCAATGCTGATTGCAAACAATACCATGCCAGTCTAATCGACGATGACTCACCAAAACTTCAAACTAGAATGACAACCAAAATCTTACCAAAGATTGGCGAGGTATAAAGAAAATTAATATAATCTTATTGTATCTAGACAAATATTGTAAAACTAAATGCAATGAAATATTGACTTGTATATCTCTTACTATTAATATAATATATTCATATATAGTGTCTCCTGAATAGTCGTACTGAAAGCAGAATCCCTCTTATTATATCGCACATATTGATGCTCTAGTTATCCAACTTTTATGTAATAGATGTAATTATATACTATGCCATTTTGTCAGTTTTATTATATAGCTTATTCTAGTGACATATCGCAGACATAAATGTAAGTGCATGACATCCTCATATGACGCAAAACATGCGCTTAATTATTAACTACTTCTTTATTTGATAATGTTGTAAATGAATTTAAGGAAGAACATGGCACTAACTTAAACAGAAGTTTACAGGATTTGGATGCCGATCTGAGACATAATATCAGTGATAAAGGAAGTGTTAGTGGCGATATACTGGAAGAGCCCGAGCATCAGGAATCCATTGAAGGTAGTTTCAATTTCAAACTTTAGTCCGTAAATTAAGGTTATTTGTCATTAAACATGGCAGTTTTCTTGCATCCTAAATAATTGGTGCTTAAAACGTAACAACATTATGTTACATGCCATGTCACAATCAGTGCTACGCAGAGGATAAAGGGACATTGTACAATCTTGAGTGATTCCCCATTAAGCTATTATCGTTGCATAGCCTTGCATTCTCCAAAAAGCCTGGTTATTCAAATATTACATTTACATCATGTTACTGTTTCAATTCGATCATACGGTTAAATTTCCTTAGGCCGTTCCTAATCTAGGGAAGTTTCTACAATAACCTACATACATATGTGACAGGCTGTTATAATAGCAGCTATATTTGAGACGTTGCTGTTGGCTTGAGTGTATTTTGTCAGGTCAGGAACACACGGGGTGCGCAAACGCCATTTGTTGTCTCCTTTATGAATATTATTCATAATGTGAAGTTGTACTAATTGGATTATATTTGCTATTTTACTGAGACAGGACAAAATATTGGCCCTTTACGTAGTTCAAATATATACTTAAAGGACTTAATAGTGTCGTACAACTGTCTCAAAATTTATTTGATCATGGGGCATATGAAAATGTGCAACATGAGTTATGTTTTAGAATTCAGTCAGCCAAACCAAAAGTTTTATGACACCTGCCTTATTCTCAACTAAATATAAAGGGCCTAAACTTTGTATAGTGCGTATCTCAAAAGGTATTTGACCTACAGTTATGTAATGAAACCGTATTGGAATATTAAATGTAAAGTTTATATGTTTATATAAGTATACACCTGGCGTTTTGTTTGGGATTTCATTCAGCAAGACCAGAGATATGGCCATTGACTTAGTAAACAAGAGCGATTTAGGACGTAAAGTTTTGTAACACAATTATTTCCAAAAGTGTTTTGCCTAGATTCATAAAATTGAAGGCAATGGTATTCAGTGTATTAAATTTTGCACCTGTTGTTTTAGTTTAGGGATACCACCACCGCCCTTTCCGCCTTCCTTTTACTCGAGCCCTTCCATTATAAACAAAACAACTGTATATAGCTTTACCTAAGAAAACGCATTTTGGGTGTTTCAATGTATGTCACAAATCGATAATTATTTGTTTATAAAACGTTGGCTGTGATAGAGAATACTAAAGAAAACAAATATACATAGTGTATTACATACAATTATAATGCTTTAGCATTTTGGCGAGACAACAAATGTTGTATAAAATCAAGTAAGAATAAAGATTCATTATATCACTTGAATAGGTGACTGATAAAAATAAAATATTCCAATGAGGGGCTTCTTTCCCTTGTTATTATTTTTTCACCTGCACAACTAGGCACTTTTGTGAAACCCCATCTATCCCTTTCTCATAATATAATATTTAATTTATTTTTATGCAAACTGGTAAAATACTGAAAATTATCAGCTAGATATTTCTCTATATCACTCACTGTGGCAAACACTTTTCTTCAGAAAATATTATCTCCTTGGAAATATCTTCCTTAATTATCTCCCTTCGTTGCCCTTAGAATTACTTGTAACCTAGATTAATGCCATGACTGAGTCAAGTACAGCTGGATAAATTAATCCTGTATTGAACAATAATATAATGTTAAAGAAAAATAAAAGTAGCGCTCTAGAAATGTTACTTTGGTTGCTTAAACTTGCTTTGTGTTTGCATCCTCTGCTTTTCTTCTCTTTACTATCATTTGGTAGATTATTCTGTTTAATTGCCTTTAGCTGATTACTACGGAAGCGTAGAAGAGTCTCCATTTGAGGATATATTTCGCGAAAGTTGACTTATTTTTATTCACTTTGATCAGATATTTTAGAATAAGTCAATTAATTTAATTCACAAATATACAAATCTTATAGACATTGCACCTAGACTTTTCTTGATATGCTTGATGTTTTTATCGAATCGATTTGCTATCTTTTCATCTTATGAAATCATTCAGTCTTTTTGACAAATGTTTGTGGAAAAGACAAATGCATTTTGCCTTTCGATATGAAATGTTTCGAAAAATGAGATGTTTAGCGACAATTTATAGCAACAATTCGTCTATAAAGTGACATCAACCCTGAGTCATTAAACACTAGCGACCTCAAATGTACCCAATTTCACTATCCAGCATTAAGAATTATCAAGAGCGCTATCTCGTCTGACGGCTCTTTTAAATATTATTTTAATCATAATAACCAGGTCACAGTGTTTACGGGACTGGTCTACTGAACATAGAGAATTCAGGCTCTAGAGTGTAGATTTCCATGCTTCCGATTTTTGACTGAATCTTTGGCCTATAATTTAGTGTAAGTGACCTTGACCCAAGGTACAAAAATGCACGAGAATACATTGTTCTCTTTGAAGGCTGCACATAACAGGTTTGGTATGCTTTAAGCCTATCTTATATTTGTGAGAAAACAAGTTTTAGTTACGGCGACAGTATTATTGACCCCGGTGACTAGAATGCGTGCCTCACTCAGCAAAAGCTTGATGTGTACAAAATTTGGATGCAACATCCATTTGTAAAGAAATGCCCTTTATAGTTAATATTATACAAGTACTTAGGGCAATATTCTTGTGCAATGCCGCATTTCAAAATGGCAGTTAAAATCATTACCACCTATTATTGAAAAGTCCTTACACTGTCTTAGATATGGTTCCAGGTGGGTAGAAAGACAATAAAACACTGTATAAGAACTATATGTATTAAGTACAAGGGACATAAACTCGTCTTCATTTGACTGAAACTAGCATGATCGCATTTTTTACCACAGTTAACATTTCTTCTATGTTTTATTAGAACAGTCTGAGCCACATCTTGGAATAAACCACTACATTTGTATTATATGAAGATGTACTAAGAGCGATAAACATTGTCTTTCTCAGACAAACTTTCAAGGTGGCGTGCCCTTGTAACAATAACACTTTCTACCATATGTTATTTTAATAACTCTAATATGTGTCTCAGATAAGGCTCCAACCGGACTGAAAGACGGACGACGGACGGACGAACCACGCAATTTATCCATACCCTGTGGTGAGGATAAAAAAGCAGTTGTAATGTTAAAGTGAGGAGGCTCTAAATATTGAACATGTGACTTATTTTGAAAGTTGATCGATTAAATGTTAAAAGTGTTTTTCTTTGCAACAAGCTTAAGTCGAGATGTTAGAAATAATCTCATAAACGCGATTATTTTTAGGCGAGAAAGGCAAATATCTTATCAGTATCGCGCAAAGAGTTTTCCCGCGATGAAATTAAGTAAAACTTCTCGACAATAATAATTCGAAAAACAAAAACGTTTACGGAAGCTTATTAGGGCCTACAGTTGGTGAGATGTTTTGTGCTAAGTCGACTTGTCTTTACACGCCTAGATAAGATGTTTTACACATGTCAATAAAATTTATTGACAAAGATTAAAAGTATAGAGGTAATGCAACTTAACCTTTCTCGATATGCTCTGTTTTTCTCTTTTCAACTTAACTTTTCTCGATATGCTCGATGTTTTTCACTTTTCGACTTAACTTTTCTCAATATGCTCGATGTTTTTCACTTTTCGACTTAACTTTTCTCAATATGCTCGATGTTTTTCTATTTTCGACAAATATTTAATTGAAAAAAATATACATCGTGATTTTCGAGAAAAACATTGTGAGAAAAATTTAAGTTGAAGGTCACCGTGACCATGACATTGACCTAGTGACCTCATTCTCAGTTAGGGTCAACTAAGGCACTGGGAGATCGTTGTGGCAAAGTTTCATCAAAATTCATTCAGTAGTTTCAGAGGAGATGCGGAAGAACTGACTCACGGACGGATGGACAGACAGACAGATGGAGGGTAAACCTATAGTAATCTCCATATTTCCATGTATTCACATACCAAATTACATTAATCTAGCCACTATAAGTTTTTGTTATCAAAGGATCCATATGGGAAAACTATATTTTGACTATTTCTGTTGCCATAACAACATGAAGTTTAACAAAGTGTTGTGCATAATTTCAATATTGCCATCTATTCACATACAAAATTACATTGATCTAGCTAGTATCAAAGCTTTGATAGTGTTTGATATATTTAGTCGAGCTAAAAAGGACAATCATATATAACTGAATGGGAGGGGGCGGGGGCGTGTGGAAGTGCTCTTTTGAAATTTCACATGTTCATACTGAAATAGAGCTGGAAAATAAAAAAAAAATAACTGGGGGAGGGATGTCACCCTGGTGGGGGTGGTAGGGGGGTTGGGGGTGGGTGCAGGATGTCGGGATGCGGGGAACTGTTGTTTTGAAATTTCACATTTTCACATGTTTATATTGAAAATATAGCTGAACAATAGATTTTTTTAATGGGGTGGGTGGGGTGGGGGTCACCTCAGTGTGGGGAGGGGGTTGTGATGTGGGGGTGGGGTGGAAGAGGGGGAAGTGTTGTTGTGTTATTTTTGAATTTCACATGTTCATATTGAAATATAGCTGAAAAATAAAATCATAAATGAAACAATAATTCTGTGCAGACAAGACCACAAATTAGACAAATTTTGCCCTTTTAGGGGATATAACTCTGGAGTCAATCATGGGATATGCCTGGTTCAAGAAAGGAACCAAGATCTTTTGGTGGTAAAAGTTACGTGCAAGTTTAGTTAAAATCAACATACAAACAAGAAGGGTTTTTATAACAAAAACACATGTCTCCCCCAGCCTCCATGATTTGTTACAGTGACTATTTGAAAATCCTTTTTGTGAAGGACAGACGGACGAACTTACAGGATTTGTGGGGTAGTCCCTTATATTACCTATTATCTTCCTTTGATCCTTTTAACCCCACAATATTATTTTTTAACCCCACAATACCAACTTAACCCCAGAATGACCACAATCTCAGAATGTCAAATTCAACAGAAACGCTAACCTCATTTACACGTGGGCACGTCGGGACAGACAGACGGACAGACAGACAACTCGGGGAAAAACAATATGTCTCCCTAGAATAATTCTTGGGTAGACATAATGAAACCATCACTGTGCAGACAAAACCAATATAGGCAATTTTGAACCTGACGTGTTTAAATATCACGTGACATGCATAATTATATCGCCTTAAGGTAAACGTTCTCGGGAAAAGAATGTAACAAGTCGAGTAAATTATGTTGAAATACCAAATACATTTATCTTCTTGTTATGTTTCTTGACGACTTCGCTGAAATATCTAGTTAGACGTGTAGAAGTTAATCGCATTGACAAATATTTCACGCAATTCGATAAGAAATTATGCGTATTGATTAAAAACATTTACGTATAACGTATTAATTATCACGCCTCCATCAGATGTTTTTGTTCAAAACGAAAAGACACAAGTTGACTTGACGCGAAACTTTTAGATAAGTGGAGGCCCTAATAAGCTTCCGTAAACGTTCCTATCATTGTATGAAGATTTAAATCTAGTTGTTAAAAAAGTTCGAGCAAAAGCGAGATTTTCAACGCGAAAAAAGCATAATTTTTTAGGAATCTCGCCTTAATTTTTTGCGCATGTGAAAACATTTTCTCACAACTAGAGACCCTTCTACGCTTCCGTAGATTACTTTCTTAGTTATTAATCACAAAACCTCAAATCAACCAACCTTCCATTATATTCCAATATTTTCGTCGCAGTAGTTTCCCAGCCGTTTGATTCCGTTGTTAGCTGCGCTCTCTCCTAAATTTCACGACATAACTTGTTATGTTCTACAGCTTCTGTATAATATTTCATAGTCATTTCTATTGGATCCGTGTTAATATTTCATTCTGCAGCTTGATTTACCTCGACATTTTGGTAAATATTTGTGTATGTATTGCCTGTTTTTTGTGTTGGCATATTTCTACCACCAGATAGCTAGGAAGCTATCACGGTAACACTGTAAACTTTTCTGCAAACGTAATCTTTTCTAGATAAATTATTTGTTTCCTGAATATATTCTAGCAAAAAGAAATCGCGTTAGTGCTTGAAACTTCCATGAGATACTTGGTAGCTATCACAATCATATTCTAAATATTCAATAAAAGTTTTGCATTTTTCTGAAATCGGTATCGCCAAAAAAGTAATTGTTGATATGCTATTTCATTTCAAGAAAACGTTAGGCTACTGAGATAAAGTTCTCAGAAAAGTTCGAAATATCAAGATATTTGCTGAAAGTATCAAGATAGCTATCTTGCTATTAAATGGAAACTGTAGGTACTCAAGCAGAAATATCGAAATATCGCAATAATATTTCCAGGAAACTGTTCGACTATTATTCAGAAAAAATCGCTTTATCAAGATATTTATGTATCGCGATAGCTATATAGCTATATCGTGGCAGAAATATGCCACCATAGATTTTTAATCTGAACTTCGGCGTGTGTTTGTGCGGTAAAGAAAGCAAGCTTCATGTCATCCAACGAACTGACGACATTAACCCGAAATGTTTCGAATATGCATACTACTGACATTTGACGCTGCTAGCTGTGGAATGTTTGTTTGTTGTTTTGTTTTTCAAAACCAAATGGCGTCTAACAGTTTCACAGATCTAATCGCTTATATTCAATATCACTGTGAATAAGTGTCCACGGTTAGCAGATGCATTATACTACTATGTAATACGGACGCCTAAATAAATTCAATTTTCTGTCATGAATTATCGGTCTTAGTTGATATCACAAATTAGCATGTAAATATTAAATCGTCTCCCTTACAATATATTTCGATATAGCTCTGCAATCAAACAAATATTCTTGCATAAAACCTTTGTTTTTTGCCGATTTCGGGCATGCACAAACAGGGGAAAAACGTGTAAAAACAAGGAGATTCTCGTGAGCACGCGCTGTTGGTGAACGTTTTGAATATGTTGTTGGGGGTCCAACGTAAGCAAATTATGGATCCCGTATCAATTTTGGCCAATGTCGAAAGGTCAGAGATTTATGAAATCTTTTCATCTGCATTTTTATTAAAATATCATTTTTTCAACCTAACTTTACTTTAACTTGTAATAAGTGCTACCTCTCATGATACGCGACTGCATTGACGTTCCGTATTATTGTATTATTACGCATATTTGACTCAAAGTAAGTTTACACGCCGCGATTTAATCCCTGAAAATGATAGGCAAACAACATTTACAAAAATATAATTTCGTTTTCCTAATTAATTTGAGTCGAGAAAGTTGACATGCTAACTTTAAATCTTGCACTAAAACTTAAAAAAAAATGTTTGTGTCTACTTTTCACATCTATGCAGTCTACTGATGTAGTGATGGTGTGTAATGTAAAACATAAACATGACGAAGCGTTAAATTTGAAGGATTTTTCCATAGCTAATGAACATTTGATGAACAGAAGGTATTTATTATATATTTTTCAATTTATTTCTAGGTCTCACCAACCATGTTTGAGGTTATAAATCCAATCTAAGTTAATTATAGCGATGATGGAAAAATTCAAATTTTTGTGTTTATCAAACTTTGGTCGCGATGGGGTGGGATGCAAAGCAAAATGTTCTACGTTATAGGCCTAGATATATCATTTTTAAAGATATGAAGAATATAGGTATCGATACCAATTTCTATTAAACGATAATGTTTACATTTAAAAAGCGTAAGGGACAGACTATTAATTTAAACTAAGCAGAATTGTGTTCTGTCGGCACCTCACCTAAATTGTGTAAAGACAGGATGCCGTGTATGCCCTATTCTCATAATTCCGAGCCTCTAAAGCTAAAGTTCCTACGGATATATCGGAAAAAGGGGGAGTCATACTTATTATTCCTTCTCTTGAGAAGGAATATCTTAATTCAATAAGTCACACTTGACTGAGCTACTGATGACGAAAGCTGTGTTGTAATTACAAGCTGGCCAATTAAACTCCGTGACCTTAGAAATAACCTCTGACGTTAAACTATTCTTTCTCAATTTAGGCCATCCATGGATTACACAGTACTAAACCCGAGGAATATTTATTGATTCTTTTATTTCCTCCTGAACATACATATGTACATTCACCAGATAGACATATATCAGCAAATTTAAAGGTAAACAACCAAATATTATCGTTACCTTCAAATGCATGGTCAGTATGTGAAAACAAACCCCATTGTGACCCTTTAATTATGTGCAATAGCACATTCTCTAATCAGCCCGTGTCTATTTTTAGAATGACCTGATAAAACCCAGGTTTGTGGTTTTATGATTCGGACAAACATTCAGAGAGATGTTTGTTATTTATATAGACTCAATGAATGTTATGTGATAATTGAATATTGTTTTACACATTATTTTTTCTGTTTAAGAACTTAAATGGATTCAGACATGTCCTAGAACTCTGTTGACTGAATTACAGAAACATTTACTTTATCTGATGTTATTATAACATGCAGTAAAAAACAGGCATTGCAACCAAAATTTTACAAGATGGTCATTTTATATTTATATAGATGTGCCCTAGAAGGAACTTTTGGTATGCTTTAACTTGTTTTACATATATTTAATATTAAAGAAATTACCACATCGAGAATGTCCGTTCGACATGTATAAAATATGCACTGTTTCTGTAGGCCCTGGAAATACATATATAAAACATGTGTCCATGACAACCTGAAACGGCCGACTTCGATCGGCTAATGTCAGCTGAATAGTTTTGTTTTTTCGATATTTCCAGCCCTTTAGTTGTGTTTTATGCAAGAATAGCGATAACACACGTTTGTTTCGTGAAACAACATCTGCAGAATCCCTCGGGCTATGCTGGTGCACACGCCCTGCGGGCTCGTGCACCAATCAGTCCCTTGGGATTCTGCAGATGTTGTTACACAAAAAAACGTGCATTAACCCTACATTCCCATATGGATATCATAGAATATGTCAGTTAAAACAAACTTTGTCTTAATTTAATTTAACATTAAAGGCAAAGAAAATCTCCTATATAAGTGACCCCGCCCCAATACCAGATTTTAATCCCCAATATACAAGATCCTATCTGGTCCAGTCTGATAAGGGTCCATAAAACACCAGTAGGCTTGACATGTAGCCTAATTATTGTCAGAGAATCATAAATTTTATTACCTTCAGATAAATTGATTATTTCCTGTGTTTTGCATTTTATTGATTGATTGAAATGATGTTTTTGTTTGTTTGTTTTTTTTATTAGAATGTACACAAAAGTATTTTAATTGATGTTGAGTAATGTCCCAGCCAATTAAATTATAACTCTTATAGCAATTAGAAATAAAAGAAGCGTTCAGTTGCATTTTTAATAGATAAAGTGGAATATGGACAGAAGAACTTTATATAATTATTAAAAATGCATAATCCCCCTTGTGTTGTCTAAATAATGTTTTTATGTATAATAAAATCCAGCAAAAAAGAGATATCATTGTTCAAAATACACATAATTTATTATTTCTAAAAGCTATGTGCCAGAATGCATTTTTGTATTTTGGATTAAAAAAAACAGCAATGATGAAATGTAATTGTTAAAAAGCTTGATTTATTAAAAATAAGATCAAAACACTGTTGTATCTTATCACTTTGTTTATTTAGCCATAATTCAAACAAGCTTTCTAAACTCATTATAAAGGTGAGAACTGATTTGCTATGAATGTGAGAAATATCACCTGTAATTTATGTACTGCACAGTAGCTATTCTGTAGCTTATTATGATAAAGAGAAGCAAGTCTATAAATGGTCCAGTCTTGTGTATTGGCCATTACCACCAACAAAGACCTTATCATTCCCATAGGCCACATACCTGGCATACCAGAATCAGTGTCTTTAAACAATAGGTTCAGAAAAACACAACAAGACTGAGGAAAGTACTGTTAAATGCGTAGTTTCTTTTTTATCATTTTTATTCTGGTATCCTTACCGAAATCTAATACACGATAAAAGAAATCATCAGTGTTAACGTACAATTAGTATAAATTGAGCACGGTCTAAATAATGTGCCAGTTTTGGACGCAATAATATCTTTCTTGAAAACGACGAGTAATTAATAGCAATAGTATCTATGTGTTTGTTATATAGAGGATATTTGGTAATTGTCTTATAAATTTGAATTAATGAAGTGATTTGAAGATAATAATATAATATAATCTGAAAAGTAGATCCCTCGGAAGCACCGAGCACAATGCAAACAGTGCAAATTGCAGACTCGGTTTGATTGAGGCTTTTCATGAGCAGTAATTGAAAATGCAACACTGCCCCCTAGCACCGGCTTAAGCAGTATTCAATCTTCAGAAATCAATGATCCCGAAGGACCATAAGTCGAGGCTCTGCCAGCTTAAATTGATTAGACAGTTACCTAAAGTTCTATTTATCCTTCTTTCTGATCTAAACTCATTCTTAAATTAAAACTCAAAATTTACCATCAACTAGATAATTATAAGTCTGCCTTGCATAGAAATTTAAAAATTAATACGGATCCCTCCATCAATTACACAAATAAGTCTTTATAAATCCCAAATATTATAGCAATAAAACCTGAAAAACTAAACCTTTATACCCGACCTCTGTTAAACTCGATTAAATAATTTTGATTTGCTGCCATGTGCAGTTTTATTCAAAGTTCAATCTCAAGCCGGATACCCATTCGCACCAAGCAAACATTAGACGTGATTTATACACACGTCATAACGCCGCTTGACAGAAAAAAATAGCAAACCGATTCCTCGATGGTTTTATTCAATGACATTCCATTCCAGATGCAATCTATTCATTGGTTTAAGTGTAGAATGCTAAAGTTGTGAACAACCCTATACTTGAGTCATTTTCCGTTTCTCCGAGCGTTCCCGTTATAAATAAAATCTGGAAAGTAGATCCCTCGGAAGCACCGAGAACAATGCAAACAGTGAAAATTGCAGACTCGGTTTGATTGAGTCTGTTCATGAGCAGTAATGGAAAATACAACACTGCACACGTCCCCTAGCACCGGCTTAAACAGTATTCAATCTTCAAATCTAAATGAATTGAAATCAATGATCCCGATGGACCAGAAAATATAACAACACTGAGATGAAGTCGGGGCGACTTTTTACGGCCGCCACACAGCACTTAACACCCGCTGTTGTGAAGTAAGTAAAATCTGGAAAGTACATCCCTCGGAAGCACCGAGAACAATGCAAACAGTAAAAATTGCAGACTCGGTTTGATTGAGTCTGTTCATGAGCAGTAATGGAAAATACAACACTGCCCACGCCCCCTAGCACCGGCTTAAGCAGTATTCAATCTTCAAATCTAAATGAGTTGAAATCAATGATCCTGAAGGACCAGAAAATATAACAACACTGAGATGAAGTCGGGGCGACTTTTTACGGCCGCCACACAGCACACCCGCTGTTGTGAAGTAAATAAAATCTGGAAAGTAGATCCCTCGGAAGCACCGAGAACAATGCAAACAGTGAAAATTGCAGACTCGGTTTGATTGAGTCTGTTCATGAGCAGTAATGGAAAATGCAACACTGCCCACGCCCCCTAGCACCCGCTTAAGCAGTATTCAATCTTCAAATCTAAATGAATTGAAATCAATGATCCCGAAGGAAAACATTTTTGTAATAATTGCTAATACGGTATGCATACGCTACACATAAGTGACATGGTCTCATGTACCTTATAAAAGCGCGTTTATAAAATGATTGCATAAATATGTCTTTCAGCAGTTATATTCAAAAATAAGATTTTTGTGTCATTTAAATAAAAGAAGTAGTCCGCCAAGCTTGATTAAGTCACTTACCTCATAAAGCAAATTTTATCATACCCCTTGATTTTTGCCTTTATTTTGCATAAAGGTAGGGTAAAAATGAATATTTTTTCCTGATTTAATGTACTGTCTGATTTCTATGCTGTCCATGCTGTTACTGTAACTAATAGATGGTGTTTAACTTGTGTATTAGCATTTCTTGATACTTTATAGCAAGAACATATTTGCTGATGTGCTTATTATACGCCCGAATGAACGTTTTATGTTATACACCCGGTGTCCATCCGTCTGTCCGTCCGTCCGTCTGTCCATCCGCTTTGTAACTCTTGAACTCTTTGAAGGATTTCAATTGATTGTATTGTAAAGACACTTGGCACAAATGTTCACTGCATCGAGACGACGTGCAGAGTGCATTATCTGGATGTCTCGCTTCAAGGTAAAGGTCACATGCAGGGTTCATTCAGGGTTCAATGGTCATCTCTCTGTAACTCTTGAACCCCTTGAATGATTTCAAAGAAAATGTACACAAACGATCACCACATCAGGATAATGTGCAGAACACATGTTCTGGATGGCTGACTATAAGGTCAAAGTCACACTTTAGGGTAAACTGTCATACTGGGCGTATAGTGCTTCGCTTTGTAGTGCTCTTGTTCTTGTTTTTAATTTTCACTTAAATGTGGGAAAGCTACAAAGTCTTACTTAAAAAGGAGATCTCGGCGTCTGGATACATTCATATGTTGGTATCTTGGAGAAATGATCACCTTCAGATATAGAACAATCTCTAGCTCAAAGGGGCGGTAGCACTCTTTTGTCCCTGATATTTGTTTATTGAGAAGGCGTATCAATATATAGTGTTCAAATCCTATATAATAAAGTGTTTTGAATGAGACTAATGGGTTTTTGCTTGGTTAAGATGTATGCCAATTTAGAAACATCTGCTCAAATTGGTCAATAAAGTAATATCTGTATTTTTTTCTGCAGACAGTCTAGATAGAAACCAAGGAAAGACTTCAGAGACAGTTATATGTGATTCGCATCTGCTTGGGAACTGCAGCTCAATGCTGTGTTCAAACGTTCACTGCCAACTTCCATACCAGTGGAAATGGAAGCTTATTTCTAAAAATGAATGGAACGTTTTACATGAGCTTGAAAATATACAAACGGAACAAAACTACTGTGATCCTGCGAACGAAAAGTGTTTGCTTCCTGATGTTGAACAAGGGTAAGTTGAAATTAGTAACACCTTGTCATTAGGTATGTAAAACCATATAGCAAAAGTCAATCTGACGTGACTATTTTGCACTTGGTTTTGTTTTATGATGTCAAGATGTAATGAACCTTTCCAGCAATGTAAATGTACATTGTTTTGACCGTAAAAGGTCGCCACATACGTAGGTTAAGTGTTGTTATCATTTTTGGTCATCTGCGAACATGGATTCAGCTCACTATTTCTAATATGCTTGCATGGAATATTCCTATAGTCTTGCTTCACACGAAATTTGTTCCTCCTGTACTTGCAGTATCGTCATTAAAATTGATTTTAAAGCTATGACTGGCGTAGATGATGCTGGACAGCTCTATGAAATCTGTCGACTTTCAACTCCATCATCTGTAGAAATTATGGACCAATCGTGGACAACTGTTTGGTTATGGTACTGGGAAAGTCCAGATGGAAAATGGATACAATATGGAGATGTGGTAATAACGTGCTAACATTTATCTCGACAAAAATACTTTAATATTTGATCAGGACCGTCTAACGGAAACAGTATGATAAAACAATAGCATTTTGACACTTGTGAAAGACAGGTTTATATGATAGAATTATATAATTCCTAATGTTCAGCGTTTGACATTAGTAAAGGTGTGCTAAACCAGTGGACCAAAATTCTTTTTATATGTGTATCAAATTCTAACAATCAGTCTGCAGCTACGACAATAATAATTATCCTTTAACTACATACAGAGGTGCCGTATTTCGGCGTGCATATGGTAGCATATATAAAGGATATGTATAACCAAAATGTAAGAAACATATGCGACTTGCATACCTTCTATATGCTTAGGCAATTTATAACAAACATTCTGTTCTTGAAACGGTTTTGAAGTACATCTAGATTAAGTCATATTTTAATTCTACAGGAGGAAACGTCTCAGAATAAATCAAATATATCTAGTGTTGAAGTGGAACAGGCATTTATTGACAGTTCCGAGGGTCAGCTTACATTCAGCACTGTTGTAAACGAGTACATCATCGACTTTGCAAAAATGGTACAACGCAATATCGAGTATGAAACTGAACGAGCAATTTGCAGACGACCTACCTTTATCAGCAAACACGATTTTGAAAAGCAAAATAAACAGTGGGTTTTTTATCAAACGTAAATTCTTTAGATAGTCATCTATTTAACATATTAATTATGCATCCTTGGCACATGTCTTACTGGTTTTATATAGCTTTTAAACACTTGGAAAACATTAACTACGGTGTCCACATATGTCTGCCTGATTACAAAGTAATTTTACACAAATGCCCCTAGGGAGACTCTCTACCAACACAAATCCAACTCGTGGCCCAAATTTTGAATTTGGATACAGCTATCAACAAACCAACTCATGTCCCAGATTTGGAATTGGGATACCGCTATCCATGTTCATCAGAACAAACGCTCTCGTCAGTTCTTTGTTCTACTCTACTCTGACGGCTAAAGTAAATAAGCACTCATCGTACATTTTGAACCGATCGAAAATAAAGGAATATATTTCATTATCAGTTGAAATTCGAACCCGGTACCTTGTGGCGACAAATCAAGCGTTGGCTATGATCGAAGTTACCCGTGCTCAATCGCACAGCGATCACTAAAATGTGTTGTGCATTAAACGGTTATAACAAACCATTTCTTCAGCAGCCGTTGTTTACACGATTATTTTGTGGGTCGATGGAGGAGGTGGTTCCCATTGAACGGATAGTCATTTCGGTGTCACTTTGAATTAGTGTTAGCATATTTAAATAAATAAAACTACAATAATAATTTGGAGACTGACCTCTGCAAAGTCATCGAATTAATATGTTTACAGTTCAATAGGCTTTAATATATATATCATCTGTACGTGCGCATTGTTGCGTCTAACAGGTATTTTTATGATAAAAATTATGTATACAATGAACTCTTGCAACGTACCCACATGATAGGAGTTAAAGAGTGAGGTTTTGTGTCTGAAAACTAGTTTAAAACCCCCGGTGTTATTTTGGTCATTGACAGTTTCGAGGCGAACACTTCTGTGTTTGTCCAACATAATTATGTTTGTGATTGTTTTTAACTTCCATGTTATTACTGAACTCATTCGAGTTAATATCTATATGTGCTTCGGCCACTGTGTACGTATATACAGATACACAATGCACATTTCCATTTGGGTTTTTGAATGTGGCTTTTCCTGTTACGATCTTCCTTTTGTAATGACGACACGTTTGATAACGTCTGGTTAAAAGATACAAATCCATAAATGATTTTCGTCAATTTTAGGTCATCAGTAAACACAAACACTCCAAGAAAAATAGAGGATATCCAAATAAAAGAAAACGTATGCTCTGTAGATGAAGTTGATTTGCTAACACCTACACACGGAGTAGAAATTAGAAGTATACAGCAGCAAACCTTTGGCCGAATACTACAGGTATAGATTTACGTGTTGCTATGCCACGAAGTGCTTAAATGGTTTTCTGTGAATATATAACAATGATGCATCGTATCCTGAGTATAAAAGACAGTAAGAGTGGTCTGTTGAAGTAAATGTGTTTATTGCATTATTCGATTAACAGTTTCAATCTCGTTTAATCAGCAGGTTAATGATACCAATAAAAGCAGCTCGACCGTGCTACTTCTTCAATTGTCACAAAACTACAGAAGCTGTTTGGGATGTTTATTTATATTCAAGGTATTTCTCAATTTTCCCATGGACAGTGACTCATTTGTCTTTCAGATGCGAATTAGTTATCAAAATATCAATCGGGCCTATTCGTTATGCTGTCTGATTATGTCTGAGATATAATACTTCGAATCTTGATTTCTCGTTATACGTTATCCAGGATTATTATTTACATCTTTGAAGATACCTTCGTCAAATATATACATGCCTTGCGTCGTCAGAGCGTCACTTTGACGCTTCTCACTTTGACGTAGTAATTGTGTTGCATTATAACATAACATTTCAGGGTTTGTTGCTTAATAGGGTAATAAGTTGGTCGTGTTAGAATACAAATGTAGTATATTATTTCAGAAAAGCCCAATAAAGAGTGTAAACACCAGCCCTCAGTCGTCACCACAAACAAGGAATCCAGTCCCTTTAAAACCAGCTGGTACAAAAAGCACTATACATACATCTAATGCGATTATTTACATACAAGAAGAAAAGATGCCGACTATGTCGTCAGATCACGAAATCCAGCCGCCTCAGATATTACCGGGTGATAATTTGTGAGTAAAAGAGAATATTAAGGAGGTAGGTTACCTTGATATTTGTAAGTGCGCATGTCCAACCGGAAGCTAACGTGACGATTTACGACGACGTTTACGACAAACTAAATGTGTTTGTATTTTCATTCTTCTGGAAATAAATCTTGAACCTGCCTCCGATCTTATGTTTAATGGTTTAATAATGCAGAAATAATGAATGAATTGCCGCAGAAACGCTTCAAAACATTGTTGCCTTAAAATGACGGCATTGACGTCATGACGTAACGTGTCAGTTACTGCGCAAAATTAATAGCTTTTATTTTGAAAGTACGTTATTCTGTGTTTTTTTCTTTATTTGAATTATTTTTTAAACAGCCATTATTTGCTGAAATACTTTTTATTAGTCTTTTGCTCTGAAAAATGATCAATATTTTGCTTCTTTTATGTAATTATATTGAAATATTATGCGGAATGTAAGAAAATGGATGATGGTAACTGATGTGATTGGGAATATAGTTGGCTGAAAGGTAACTTATTACGGTCATTTACAAATAAATATTGGGCAGTTTGATTTGTTATACCAATTTCCCAGTTTCCGTTGATAATTTGTTATTTAAATACTACAACTAAGTTCTAAAATTGTTCAAATTTCAGTATAAAATTGTGGTGTCTTGAATTAAATTGATGTTACCATGGAAACGAAGCCCGTGACCTATATATCTAATTGTAAAATTCAAAAGCGTTGACACTGGTCTATTTAAGGAACACAGCTTCGGCTTTTTATTTTCATTTCAACAATATCCATGAAAATAATAGATGCATGCAGAACGATTTTTCAATAAAAATGTCAGACGACGGGCACTGCTGTAAGTATTTTAAGCTGTGAAATTTGTTAAATTAACTGCAATTCATACGAAAATATTACTAACGTTAGAAATAAGATGTTTTAAAGCTACATTAACAAGAAAGATAATTTTATATAAATATTTTTTATAAGAAATTTCGATAAAAAGCAACATATAAGCTATTTTAAAAATCTCTGTTGCCATGGTTACTCTAAACTTTAAGAAAAACATAGTACCATGTAAAGTTCTTGGTATTTTGCTAATCATATTACCCAAATATCCCATGTTGGTCAATAACAGAATGGCACTGAAGTCGTCGAAAAACCCGTTTTCATACATTATTGTTGAAAAATGAGAGAAAATGCGTTACCATGGAAACACGAGTCCTGCGACATATACATTTTAAGCTTTTATTAGAAAGTTAATGCGCATACTAGTAAAACTATTAATTATGCAGATATCTACGGATAACAATGAAACCAAAATACACCGAAAAGTGTTAAATATCCGTATTTTCCTTCTTCTTTCTATATAAAATACCTTAAGAGGTTCATGTACTTCAAACCTGGATAAAAATTGCACTTTAAGGGACAGAGATAAACGGAACTGAGATTGTAGCTGTTAAAACATTAGATTACACGAAATACAAAAAATCATTGCGGTTTAGCTAATTTGAATTTACCCTGGTAACAAGGTATCCTACCTCCTTAAGAATATTGCAGATGTTCCATGTACACATTGTCCAATTGGATATTGAACCGATTGAATTAATCTCGTGTATGCTAAACAGAAATTATTGCCTTTCTACAACTGTTGTATTCTTTTTGTGGCTTTAGAGTCAACCCGACACAATAACATTTAGGGATTCTCTAGTGTTTATATGTTGCAGGAAGATCTAAGGGTGCCGCTTAATTTACACTGTGCTTGTTAATATGTGAATAAAAGCAACCTAATCAGTTTAATGTAGACAACAGTGTTTAAAGAAGCATTGATGACAAATTTAAAATACAGAAAATACTGATGTTAAGCACATTCGAAGTGTTATCGTCAAAAAGAATCGAGGCAATTCATATATCACTGAAACGGTCAGAAGATGCAGAGTTAATACTTTTCTTCAATTTATATGTTTAACTTAAATGCATCAGAGAAGTTTTTAAACCAAACTGGAAGATTGTGACACGGTGGAATGTATTTGGTTATATCGCAAACCTGTCAAAAGTAAATCTGGAGTAGCTGGTATTCTGGCTAAAGATTGTTTGACTGAATATGTTAACATTTTCAATTCTTTGAATGAATAATTTCTGCTGTTTGCAAAAGAAAGAAGGAAATGCAAATATCAAGTTGATCTGACGTGGTTTATACACAAATCTTCCTAAGCAATACTTAATATATCGCGAATACCTTTACAACGAGTAATAATTGACATATGTTGAGAGAAATATGTCAATGATGAAATAATATATCAAAACAACATAATGATTATAATTGCGAATAGCATGGTTTTGAGCATCTTACGACCGCCATTCATTTTGTAAAAGTCACAAAAGTAGCCATTTATCTAAAGCATTTGTTTGTGTAACATGCGAATCTCATATTAAGAGCACAAAATCATGATAAAAAGAAATATCGGTTTTCTGTAAAACGCAAGAATATTAATTATAATTGTTCATCGGCTATGAGCGTATTTGTAGCGAAAGTGCTATATCTAGTATTTTTGGCCTGAGCCGCAAAGAAAGTATGTAATACTATGTACTTTTTTTTTTCAAAACACATTTTTTGACATGCTTACCCATACAGAAAAAAGAACGCGGATTACTAGTTCAAAAGCCCTCACTCACTGTCGGTGATAAGTCTAAAACTTTCACAAAATGTGCAGTAGCCCGGCTTATAAATCCCATAATATGGCCGAACCTTGCACATTTTAGTAGAGACTTAAGATAATACATTTCTTAAAGAACAATACCAGAAGATAAATTCTGGATATGGAACACTCGAATCAGTCAACCATGAAAGCCTGGACAGACTGTTTTATGACGTCATCTTTAGGACTATTGAATTCGTAAAAATAATTTGATCATGTTCAGCAACGTTTAAAATTTTATCGCCTTTTTCGAAATTTCTAATAATCTGGTGACAAAACAATTGGGCTATGTAGAGCTTCTCAAAGTTACATTATTTTAAGAAATATCAAAGAAAGGTTACTTCTGGAATAATTTGTATGAACAGGGATAAATTATCTAAAACGATGTATCACATTTCTTAAACTTTACATCCTGTTTTTAAACAACGACAAAATTTTTATAAAATAGTGTTATAAAAAAGAGGAAACATGTGTTCATAATTAGATTATATCGCTTTAGAATTGTTCCGACTATAAATGCCTTTTCGGGTTATTTTAAACTTGTCCACACATGCGGGAGAGATGCCTCATATTTTGCTCATTCTTAATGTTGTATATTTCTTTCTTGTGGATACAAACTAAACCTCGTGTTTATGTAATAATCAATTCATATGTAGATCTTAATTTGAATTAAATACTTTCCTATACTTTTGCAGCGATATATTACTTGATATAACATAATGAAGAACAATGTAGAGTGGTTAATTTCATGACTATTTCGCAACAGAGCTAGGCTAAGGGATGGCATATAAAATACTAAGAAAAGCAAACCCTTTCTAACTGTTAGAAAGCAAGAAACATATATAAAACTGAAAGAAGAAATATCCCCTTAAAGAATATTATTAAGGATAGGTCAGAGAGATTTTATTAGTACCGTGATGTTGCATACAGCTGTAAACTGTATAACATGCACTTACCAAATCTTATAGCGTCATACTTAGACTTTTTCAAATACCGTTCAAATTACTACATGCAAATATTTTTACTCATTTAGAAAAATATATTGATAGTAAAATGTCAAAATTACAGCTAATTGAAACATGCAATATCAAATACTTTTATTCACATCAATGCCTCAACTCATTTAGAAGCGGCTCAATAAAAAACTTAATATCTAGCTCATATTTTATTGTTTATTGTAGTCATTTAAAACATTTGTTTAGAACTATAATTTTAAAAGTGGTATTGACACGAACTAATGCAAGTTGATCCCGATAAGGTAAAATATCCGGAAAGAAGGTGTGTGTTGTGTGTGTGTCTGGATGGGGGTGGGGGGGGGGGGGGGGGGGGGGGGGGGGGGGGGGGAGAGAGGGGGTGATACTCATCCGAATATACTTTTTAACTGATGAATAAAACTGAACATTTGCGCATGTTTGAAACGATTTATTTCCTCACTAAATTTCATTTTATGGGTGTTTTTACCTGTCAGAGATACATTATTCTGTTATATAAATTAATATGGAAAAATGTATGATTGCTTAATAATATTGTGGCGACTTTGATCTAACATATTTATATCAAACTGCATTTCACCAGTGAGATGATATACTGTGCTAGTCTGTCGTATGACTGTAGACAAAATATTTATAAATGTACTTTTACATATGTTTCTAAGTCAACAAAGTACATTACAATTTGGACAGGCTACCTCATTAGTATATGTTAAAATTGCTTCTGCATTATAAATTATAAACCTATGTACCATTACTATGACTTTACGCAAAGCTGGAACAATTGCCGTATGGAAAATGTGTATGTTACCGGATGTGACCAATGGGAAAACTGCATTGTGACACCACATTAATACATTTGCTGTAGGGTTCCCGAGAAGTATAACTCCCAAAATATGTAAAATTAAACTGAATATTTCAAGTAGTAGTTATAAGATACACATCACCATCGTGGTTTACAAATTTATATTTTGGTATGAAATACATGATTTTTATTTAAAGCGCGTGTGAAGACTACCGCCGTCTGTAAGCTAAACACGTCCATATGTTTCATACCCAGATGTGTACCACTAAATCACAGTCTATTTCTTAATGAAAGGGAGTGCAAGATGAACATAAGCATTTTTACACATCTTAGTACTTTAAAACGATTGCATTTGATGAAATGAAATGAAATAAATAGTTCTACCGAAGTTAATTGGCTTTCCAAAACGGGACTACAAATATCAGAACGTTTGGATGTACGATTGCTTACAGACGTCGCGTCGTCATTCTTTTGTGATGACACTAGACATTAGTCATTAGACACTTTCATGATGTTGCATGCTAGTATAAATATATGCCCTAAGTTGAAAAGTTTATCTATAAAAACAGTTAAAGTAATGCAAAACTGAATCAGTGTAAACAATATTAAAGATAGACAAATAAAAAATGTGCTTATATGATATAAATAGCAAATTAGCAGTTTCCATTTTGGTATGTACTACATTGACGCGTCCGAAATACGCACCCCTTAACATTTAAAACACGAATATATTTAGCTGATTTTTATTGTTCACTATGGCCATAGACCTTTAGGATAATAAGTCAATAACAACTTTGTAAGACGATAGGTCAATAACAACCCTGTAAGACTTTTTCATGCTTTGTGTGATTAATGGTTAACGTAAGAAATAAATCGCGACTTAGTACTGTTCCTTTGAGTATATCTTAATTACATTAGTTTGCAAAAATATGAAGAATGATGTTACAAGAAGAGTAAAACAGCTTTGTTAGATTTATAGAAACATTTCACTTAAAATATCACACCCATGTCTTTATATAAATCACGCTGTTAAAATATATCGCATTTTAATTAGATATATTAAAACATTTTGATTCAATTACTGCGCATCTGAGCTCTGAACTGTGATAAATCAGGTGAAAAACCACTCGACGGCCGTCTTTATTTTTATTCTTACATGGTCATTGAAATTTCATGATAAAATTTTGCTGGGCTTCATTTATCCAAGTAGTAATAAACCGGACGTCATGTCACCATTTGACGTCATAATGGACTTCATAATGCTGTCATACCGGTCCGCGCGTCAACCGTTGTTTATCGCAGATTCTAACACAACCGAATTCATTTTCCTATCTGATTATTGTGTATTTTTATATATCAATACATTTTTCTGACGTCACAATTATTACGTCAGTCGCACATGAAAAGAAATCAACACAAAATAGAAAATAGGCAAATACTAGCATTTGATGGATGTCGTCAAGGATGTGTGTGTGTTCTGGTTTAACGTCTTTTCAACAACTTTTCAGTCTTATAAACGACGGTTTCTACTTGTAGCAGTGAGCACAATGCCCAACTTTATAGAGCTGCCACACTGGCATATCACACCGTAGACACGTGGCATGATACCCCACCAAGTCGGTTCGACCCTCACTCGGGGCGTTGAATTCTTCATGTGAGGAAGCCATCCAGCTGGCTTACGGAAGGTCGGTGGTTCTACCCAGGTGCCCGGTCGTGATGAATTAATGCACGGACGGGCACCCGGGGTCTTCCTCTACCATCAAAGCTGGAAAGTCGCCATATTACCTATAATTGTGTCGGTGCGACGTTAGACTTAACAAAAAATACCCCACCAAGTCACATTATATTGACACCGGGCTGACCAGTCCTTGCACTATCCTCTCAATGCTGAGCGCCAAGCGAGGAAGCTGCTAGTACCATTTTTATGTCTTTGGTATGACGCGGCCGGGGATCGAACCCACGACCTCCCGCACTCGAAGCGGACGGTTTACCACTAGGCTACCGAGGCGTACTTTAAAGTCCTTCGTAACGTGTAAGAATCGAAATAATATATCAAATTTAGTGATATGCTCTTCATTGTTTGTCATCTGATGCGTATTATTATATCACTCGAGCTACGCCCTAGTGATATTAATTCTTATTTCTTAAATATACAGATATTGACTACTTTTTCTTTGTTTATTAAACTGCAACCAAATCCAGCTAGGTCAGAATGTGCAATTTATTTAATGGTAAATCGCCATGAATGATTCCACTTAATTATTCTTTATGAGACCACGAACCTTTTAATCTAAATACATAAGTGACTAACAAATACCAATATTATAACACATAAATCACGGTAATGCGACAAATAATTATGCACAATATATTTCCATTTACCGATTACCTCCCTTTTAATTGCGTTAACTGATTATTTTTCAGGAAAATGATATATTCGTTCGCAGATAATGTCACAAAAGTGTAATAAGTGTTGTTTTAAGGGTTTTGTATTGAAAAATGAGTATTATATTTCAAACATTTTACGGTAATTTTAATAAAAAAAGAATGAACGTTAGCTGTTCATAAATCACAATGAATATTTTATTCTTTTTCTGAAATATATTATTTATTTACATTATTTCAATTTTGCATTCCTATAAAGATAAATTATATAACAATTTTGTCAGGATTCATTAAAAATATAACTACTAAGAGCATTTTTATTAAAATAACGTAAGTCGTTGCGCATGAATAAGCTTGAGAGTAAACCTGCTTTTGATACTATAAATAGTAAGATATTAACACAAAACACTTAAATCCCAAAAATATTAAAGATTTATTAAAAATTGAGTGAAATATGATGATTTAAAAAGAAATTTACTGAAAATATCCTTTATGTGAGTTGTCTGCCCCTGACAAGAGAAGGTGCGAAAAGTCAGTGTTCCATATTCAGATTTCTATTTGACATAACCTTCAATCATTTTATGTTCATGGCTTGTCTCTACTAAAAAGTGCAAGATCGAATGACTTATAAGCCGGGCTACAGGGAGCAAATTAGGGTTTGGCATAGCTTTATATATAGGTGCAAAACTATGATTCATCTGAATATTTATGTTTTCCTATATACAAATTTTCATCAAACGAATTAAATAACTAAAATATAATGATTTGTTACTTCAGCAGAGTGGTATGAAAATTTGATATCAAAGCTCATCGTTTGCGAAGAGAAATAAAGTGTCTAAATGATATATGTTTTCATTTGTACTACACAGAATGTTCACGAATAGTCGGTTACTAGATATTCTTACGTATGAAAATTAAAACTGATATGAGCTTAAACGTACTAACTAACCGCAACGACGTGTTGGTCTATAACTCGAGCCTCTTTGGAGCATACGGAAATAATCAACAATGTTGAAATCTAGTAAATCAAACATTTAATATATCTTATTCAAAAATGGAACGTGTTGCTTTAAAAGAGTAAAACACAAGGAAACTCTTATAATTCAATAAATCCTTTATAACAGATGTAACCCAAACATTGGCTGAAATAATTTTGAAAATCGTTTAACTTTTCTTATTACCAAAAGTTGTTGTCTGTTTTTGTTCAGATAAATGAAGCTATTTCCGTCAAAAATTAGATTTTGAAACAAAAAGGGATCAGCCTATATACCCTTTGATTATCGGTTTATGGTTAAACAAGACATATCTATTCCAACTTTTTTCCGGCTGCAGGTCTGTACACGCCTGGTAAACTACAGAGCTACCTCTTTAAGAGGTATACGGTAAATTGCTCTGTTGCAACTTCCGAGGTAGTACAAGCTTATTTAGCAGTAAATTTGGCCATTCCGTCATGAAAGCACTTTCATTGTAAAATATTTACATTTTAACTAATACGAGTATTAAGAAGCAAACCGAGTAGGCGTGAGATAGCTTGAAAATATACAATGCATTTGGAAATAAAATATGTACCGAAAATGGTTCAGGAGTAAAATTATCCACTTTTAATTGTGAGATAGCTCTGTCGTGGAAGAGATAGTCATGTCGCTAAGAAGATAGCTCTGTGTTGCAGTAACAGTTTTAGCAGTGTTGAATGTATCCGGATAGTAGTTATGTCCATTTACGAGATACAATTCAATTATCTTATTTTTGTATTTATACAATATATGTATAATACATATTGAATATTTTCTTATATCTGTTTTGCTTGTTTTTTATTTAGACTAAGTGTCGTTTTCACAAGTACTTCTGGATTCAGCACAAGTAGTGACTTGTTCTCAGCAACTAAATATCAAGTTTTTCAACAGACACATTGTAAAATAGTCAGGGTGTTCAAACTCAAAGCCTATGATCAATAGCTCTGCACTTTCACTATTGATTTAAGTGAGCAGGTTATATTTTCTTACAATCGACATGTGCTTCTTTTTCAATAAGAAAGATAAATTCAGAAAATTGATGCGTAAAATTATCTTGCGAAAAGCAAGAGTTATCTGTAACTTTAGTGGCTCTGATACTTGTTTACACTATCTATTACACTACTAGTATATAATATTCAGATATGATTTTACAAGGTTTATAAAATCATATCTGAATATAATGATACCATAATTTCTTTTTGTTGAGAACACGACCAGTTTGTTTGTACGTTCCGTTTAATAAAATATACTTTGTACAAATATTAAAGTCGCTGTGACTTCCTCATTGTACGAGCACAATCAAATGCACGAATGAATAAAAAATCTGAATGTTTTAAACAGTCATGCCGATATACGAGCTAGATAAATTTAACTTTACGTGGAGGCTAATCATAATGCAATTAGTGTTTTAACAATGTTTAATTAGCAACCTCAATTAAACATGCAATTCCTAATATAATTACTGCAGTGATCGAATTCAAAATTTAGAAACTTTCTTTTTAATCGAAATTCTAATATTCTTGGCTATTTTCATTTCTATTAATTTACCTTTTATCTGAACCAAACAGACACGTTTGTCGAAAGGGTCGTGACTTCAGATTTTGAGTAAAATTATCTTTCTTTAGAATTTGAATTTTGTCATATTATGACGTAAGAGCATTAGCATCTTTAAATTGTGAAATAAGGAGAGACAAAACATGTACTGTGAAATCATTTAAATTCGCTAGCATGAAATTGCGCGCAAACGGCTGACTTACAAAATGTCATATTGATTTGTTACTTTTTATTAGCTCATGAGAGCACAAGAAGCTTAAGGTGAGCTATTGTGACCCGTCATTGTCCGCGTCCGTCGTGCGTTGTCCGACAATATTAGCTTTGTGAACACTCTAGAGACCACATTTGTAACCCAATCTTTATGAAACTTGGGCAGAATGTTAGTCTTGATAATCTTAAGGTCAATTTGAAAATGGATCGTGTGGGGTCGAAAACTAGGTCAGTAGGCCAGATCAAATGATAAGCTTGTGAATAGGCTAGAGGCCACCAATCTAAATTTCATGAATATCCAGTGAAACATGCAGCCCATACTGCGTACACAAGGTTTTTCTTTCAAATGACCAGGTGACCTAGTTTTTATCCAAGATAATCCATATTTTAAGTTTACCTAGATTTCATACAGACAAACATTCTGATCAAAATTCATGAAGATCGGATATAAAATACAGTTCCAATTGCAAACACATTTTTCTTCCTAGTGGCCTAGTTTTTGATCCAAGATAACCCATAATAGAAATTGACCTAGATTTCATCAAGTCAATCATTCTGACCAAATTTAATAAAACTCAGTTACAAAACTTCAGCTTCTATCACATATTCAAAGTTTTCCTTTGATTCACCAGGTGACCTAGTTTTATTTTTATTCCAGTTAACCTATAATCAAATTTGTCCTAAATTTTATCCAGACAAATATTCTCATCAAATTTCATAGAGTGTTAAATGCAGTTCCTATTGCATCGTTAAGGTATTTCTTTAATTTAACCCAGTGACCTAGTTTTTGGCCCCAGATAATACATTTTCTTACTGGACCTAGATTTAAAAAAAGACAATCATTTTGACTGAATTTCATGATCAATTAAAAAATACAGTCTCTATTGCATACACAAGCTAAATGTTGACGGAGTGACAGACAAACTTGGAAAATTTATTCCTATGTTTAGCAAATGGAACAATAACTTTATATTATTTCAAATGATGACAACACAAAATAATTATCAAAACTAGGAACACAGAGCTCTGTTCATGCAACACAGAGCTATCCCCTTAGCAATAGGACTATCTCCTTCACGACAGAACTATCTCTCGCGATAAAAAGTGAATAATTTTACTCCCCAACCATTTTCAGTACATATTTTATTTCCAAATGCATTGTATATCTTAAAGCTATCTGACGCCTTCTTGGTTTGCTTCTTAATAATAGTTAAGATGTAAATATTTGACAATGAAAGTGCTTTCATGACGAAATGGTCAAATTTACTGCTAAATTAGCTTGTTGGTAAACATCACCACGGCCACAAATTAAGAATGAATTAGCAAACTTTAAGTTTTCTGTAAAGATTAATCATATCTACATCGCCTACCATTCCCCGATTTTTTATATTCGATACACTGCTTGCCGACCATTCCCCGATTGTTTATATTCGATACACTGCTTGTAAAATTGCAAAAATATATGATGACACTCACCTTTGTTGATGTTCTTTTATCGCGACGTGCACTACCTCGGAAGTTGCGACAGAGCAGTCTACCGTATACCTCTTAAAAAGGTAGCTCTGTATTTTACCAGGCGTGCTGTATTGAGTGCATGCATGTTTCGTAGCGGCGGTGTATCTTTTACTTCTTTTTTATTGTGTAATTTAGGTTACAATAAGAGATCAATATACACAGCAGTGGAATGCTTTGGTTTTAACACTTAATTTAGTAATTTAAAATTCAACAATTTTTGAAAGAGTAACATAAGAATTTAGCTTTATTTGTTTGTCATATTATGTGTACTGACCACAAACTTTCTACAAATAAGAACGATTTAAAATGCAGAATGCTATTGAAGAGAACTGATAGTTTCCATCTTCCATAAAGTAACTTGAATTATATTTTTTTTTTTTTTCATTTTTCATGTAATTATATTCTGGTGTGCCAGTTTGTCTAGTAATAATTATTTGCCTAACAAAGGTTTTTTGCTGATATGTTGTGCATACTTTTGTAGTTTGATGTTCATGCCATTTTGGGCCAGGCTATTCGAATAAAACATATAACTGCTATAACTATGAACCATAATACGAATCATATGAGTACTTGTTTATCAATTTCAGGGCAGATATATGCAAACACAATCGAAGCAAGGCACAGACATTTAAAGATCAAGATGATTCAAAAGCACCTGTAAAAAATACGAAGGGCGCCTTAATTTTGAGAAAAGTACGCCCAAAAGTATAATATTTGAATCATAAGTGTGACCTTGACCTTGAAGCGAGGCATCCTAAATATGCGCTCTGTCGAATCGATGTGGTGAACATTTGTGCAAGTTTCTTTAAAAGTCTTCAAGCAGTTGAAGTGTTACAGAGCGGACACGAAACACACCTATATGAATTTAAACCACTAATTGTGATCTTGACCTTGAGCGTACAACATCTGTCTCGCGCACACAATGTCTTATCTCGAGAGCATGACATCTTATCGCGTGCGCTGGACGTTTTGTTTCGAGCGCATGACATTTAATTTTGAGCGCACGACATCTTATCTTGAGCGCACGACAACTTCTTTCGAACGCTAGACATCTCACGACATCTGTATATATTATGGCCCTTTGTGTTAATTTAGGTCATCAGTATATACATACAGACAAGTAGATAATTAGGGTCCTGCCTATTTAGATTTTGTAGCTTTCCACAAGTACAGAGCAGAGCTTATCCCTCAAAATTAAACTAACATAACTAAATCACTAATTTTTTGCTATCTTTTTATCAGTCTGTGTATTTAAATTATTATACCTGATGCAAAGCTTCTAATCTCACAAAGGGTACAAATTTAAATGTCCCGCACGCCAATCCGCGTTTTCGATTAATCCCCGGATAATAATTTTGATAACACTCTCCTCGAAGTGCCCTTTGTGCATCGCTTGTTTAATTTATTGCAGAATGCAATTTCCAGCATAAGTAACCGTGTCATACATTTCCATCAATAAGGCAAACAATGGAGGCACTGGTACTTATTGAGCATTCAAGTGACTGATTCACAGTAGTATTAGATAATAACTGAATACAATTTCAGCTGCTTTTAATATTTTTCTTCTTTTAGTTAATTCAATATAACAAAATAAATTACTCATATCAGTGTGTAGTTATTGATATTTTCAACCCTCAAAAGATATTTCCTGATAAGATATCGTGCTCTCGAGATAAGATATCGTGCCCTCGTGATAAGATATTTTGAACTCAAAAAAAGATGTCGCAGGCACGAGATAAAAACTCGTGCGCTCGAAATGTCGTGCGCATGAGATAAGATGTCGTGCGATCGAGATTAACATTTGTGACCACGAAATAAGATCGAGCGCTTGAGATAAGATATGTTGAACACGAAATAAGATGTCGTGGACTCGAAATAACATGTAACGGTCACGAGATAAATGTCCTGCGCTTGAGATAAGATATTGTGCGCACGGTATTAGATGTCGAGAGTTCGAGATAAGATGTCGTCCGCGAAAGATAAGATGAAGAGCGCACGAGATATGAAATCTTGTGCTGAAGATAATATGTCCTGCACACAAGATAATATTCAAGCGCTCGATAGGAAATGTCTTGCGCTCGCGATTAGATGTTGTGGGCACGAGATAAAATGTCGTGCGCTCGAGACATGATATCGTGAGCTTAAGATATCATGTCGTGCACACGAGATATGATGTTTTGCGCTCGAGATAAGATATCGTGCGGTGTAGAATTAATTTAATCTTACAAATAAATGCATGTCTTAAATATGCAAACATAAAATTTGAACACTATTTTTGTTAATATTGTGCATAATATTTACATTAATTCTACATATAAGGGACAGCATTGGATTAAGCTGACCGCTGAAATATTTCAATTTGACTTGTTAAATTTTGATATGCAGCTTTTTTTCAATATTGGTTGTTTATATCGAGCTGATAAAGGTGTTAATAAATATATGTGTTTGGTCCACCCTTATCAAATACTCATTATAGAATTTATAACATATTTTAATAATTAAGCGATGAAGTTTTAAAACAATCGTTTGTGAAACGCATTCAAGTATAATTATGTGTTTGAAAGTTTATTTATTAATTTTTTAATGTTAACCTTTTTTTAAATTCTTTCCATGAAATTCAGTGTTTTTAAATTTCATTTAGACAGTAAGTTTTGACCCTCTAGCTCTGTCATCAGCAAGATAGTCATACTATTTCAAACCAACCGGTGTGATCCATTTTAAAATTTCATCAAAAAGGCAGAAATTACGGGAATTAAGTCATCACATAACAATGACTATCAGCCTACGATATTAACTATATTATTTGTTCAAACAGTGCGTTTATTGTCGTTCAGGCGTGTTGGCTCACGTACCCATAAAAACGACAATTTCCGTATTTTTCGTTTCGGCGCGCCTATTTGTTGCAGCTTTATGGTCGCGGTCTGTAAACGTGACAGCACGCCAGAATGACAGAACATTTTCCTGACATCACGCCAGAATGATAGAACATTTTTTCCTGATGTCTTGACGCGTTTGGAAGGTACTTGTTATATTTCGTGCTAAATTGTCGTTCTGGCATGTTGGCACACTTCGAACTATTTGCCATATTTACAACGAAAACCAAACAAAAACGATATTGTGCAATACAATGATACTTAAGCAGTGAAAGAATGCACAGGCCAAATTACATGAACACATAGAAGCTTAAATACTTATAGTGTTGAATATTTTATTGATTGAGGATAAATAAAATAAGGCTGAAGTAAATTGATAGTATATATTACTGTCCTCTTTATTTTAAGGAAATAGAAGTTGGCACATTGCAACTACATGACAAAAGTAATACTTCACAGTCGAGCTTTAAAAGAACTTACCAAGATCGGAACGCTAGTTATGTTACGTAAGAATATATGTCAACTGATTATATTTTAGTTTAAACAATATTTTTATTATTTAAGCAACATACACATAACATGTACAACAAATTTTTACATGTCAAATACATGGATTGGAAAACAAGCTGATAGCTTATGTAAATTCCTTTCCCAGAATTATAGATTATATTTAAGATTATATTTTAAAGACCAATAGACTTACTTACTTAGTACAATCATAGTATTTATCAGTAGATTGAGGATAAACAAACATATTTCAATTCGTTAGGAAAAGGGTTGATAATACATTAAGAATTGTAAGTCTTGGCAATAAAATGACAAAATGTTATCAAACAGGACCAGAAAGGTAGACAGGTGCCTGTACAGAAGTAATAGTCGACTATAGTTTCTATTTATGTGTTTTCATATCATCCCGTTCATAATTCATAAAAAGTTTTTTACCAGAATTTTAGCAAAGTTTCATTGTTAAAGGGTTCTAGTTCTAGTTCATCTGGTGATAAAGAGTACCTTTATTAATGCATTTGCGAGTTTTTGTATCTGTAAAATATTGATTGTAAAAAAAGCAAGTCTACCGAATAGTTAGTCTCTGGTGAGAAAGCGCAAAAGATAGATGTATGTACAATTGGGTGTGATTGCATAAGAATGTTTTAAATTCCCTTATTGTGTTCAACAGAAATAACAAAATTCACTAAATCTTTACAGGTCAAAAACAAACGATTCATACGCTACCATCAATGCTGAGTGCAAACAATACCATGCCAGTCTAATCAAAGATGACTCATCCATGTTTCGAACTGGAATTGCAACCAAAACCTCACCAACGATTATTCTGCGCGAGGTATATAGAAAATTAATATTATCTTAATGTATCTAGACAAGTGTTCTAAAACTAGTTGAAATGAACTATTGACATGTATATCACTTACATATTTCATATATTCTGAAACAGTGTTACCTGTACAGTCGGACTGAAAACAGAATCCTTCTCATAATATCGCACATCATGATTCTCTAATTGTACAGCTTTTATGTAATGAATGGAGTCATATACTATGCCTTTTCCCCTTTATACATATATAGCTTATTCTAGTGACATATCGCCGTCATAAATGTAAGTGCATTAAATCCTCTGATGAAGCTAAACTTGCGCTTATGTTTTAATTACTTCTTTATTTGATAATGTTTAAAGTGAATTTAAAGAGGAACATGGCATTAACATAAACAGAAGTTTACAGGATTTCAATGCCGATCTGAGACATAATAACGGTGGTAAAAGAAGTATTAGTGGCGATATACTGGAAGAGAACGAGTATCAGGAATCCATTGAAGGTAGTTTCAATTTCAAGCTTTAGTCAGTAAATTAAGGTTATTTAACATTTAACATGTTTTCAATCTTGCATCCTTATTAATTGTTGCTTAAGGCATAACTACATTATATTACGTGTCATGTCACATTTAGTTAATATACACATGGTAAAGGTACAATCTTGAGCGATTCCCCATTAAGCTATTATCGTTGCATCAATATTACATTTACATCATATGACTAATTTTATTCAGTCATAAGGTTATATTTCCTTTTGCCATTCCGAATCTAGGGAAGTTTCTACAATAAATGACATACACGTGTAACAGGTCTTTTATAATAAAATTAATGCTATTTTTAAAACGTTACTGTTGACTCGAGTATAATTTTTCAGGTCTGGAACACACGGGGTGCGCAAACGCAATTTGTGGTCTCCTATAGGAATATTATTCATAGTGTGAAGTTGTACTAATTGGGTTCTATTTGCTTTTTTACTGGGACAGGCCAGGGTTGAGGCCCTTCACTTTGTTCAAATATATACTTTTGAAGGAACTTATAGTTTATGTCGTACAAATGTCTCAAAGTTTATTTGATCCAGTGGCATATGAAGTTTATTTCTACCACGAGATAGCTAGCTATCACGATAATATTGTATTTTGTTCTCGAGAAATATGTACCTTTTGGCTGAAAACATTTCTGCAAAACATAATATTTTCTAGATATTTTATTTGTTTCCTGGATATATTCTAGCACAAAATGTCGCGTTAATGCTTGAAGCTATTATGAGATACTTGGTAGCTATCACGGTAATATTCTAAACTAAAACGAAAGTTTTGCATTGTTTTGAAAACATTACAGTATCGCAAAAATATTGTTCATATGCTTTTTTTTCAGAAAACTGTATGTTACTGAGATAAAGTTCTCAGAAAATCTCGAAATATCAAGAAAATTGCTGAAAGTATCGAAATAGCTATCTTGCTAATAAATGGAAACTGAAGGCACTCAAGCAAAAATATAATTATTGCAATAATATTTCCAGGAAACTTTTCGACTATTGTGATAATCTTTTCAGAAAACTTTGTTTTATCAAGATATTGTTTAAGTATCTCTGTAGCTTTCTAGGCATATCGTGGCAGAAATACGCCACCATAGTCTTTTTTAATGTGCACTACAGCGTTAACTTTGTTTGTCTGTTTGTTTGGTAAACAAAGCAAGCTTCCGGTCATTCAACGAACTGACGACATTAATCCATATTGTTTCGAATATGCATATTTAACTACTGACATTTGAAGTTATAAGCCGTGGAATGTATTTTCAAATAAAATATTTAAATCAGTGTTGTTCTTATTTTCAGAACTAAATGGCGTCGTTATGGTTTCACTGACTTTATTGGGCTCAGTTCAAGTTTCAATGTGGGAAAGTTATAAACTCTTACTTAAGAGATAGTCATCGATGTTTTGATACATTTATATGTTGACATCTTAGGGAAATTATTACCTTCAGATATAAAACAATCCCTAGCTCAAAGTGACGGTAGCACTCTTTTGTCTTTGGTATATCTTTATTTAGAAGGCGTATAAATATCTAATTTTCAGACAAACTCAAGGCCTCTGTAACAAAAGTGTCTCGAATGTGACTAATGGATTTTCTGCTTGGTAACGATGTATGCAGCTTATGAAATATCTGCTCAAATTAGTCAATAAAATAATATGTGTATTTTTCTGCAGAAACTCTTGATAGAAGCCCAGGAAAGCTTTTACAGACAGTGATATGTGATTCGCACCTACGTGGGAACTGCAGCTCAATGCTGTGTCTAAATTTTCACAGCCAACTTCCTTATCAGTGGAAATGGAAGCTTATCTATGAAAAAGATTGGAATGATGTACATGAGCTTGAAAATGTACACACTGAACAAAACTACTGTGATCCTGCGAAAGAAAAGTGCGTGCTTCTTGATGTTGAACAAGGGTAAGTTGAAATTAGTAACGCCTCATCATCAGGTATGTAAAACCATATAACCGTAAAAGTCAATCAGACGTGACTTTTTTGCACGGTTTTGTTCTGTGCTTCTCAAATGTAATGAACCTTTCCAGCAATGTAAATGTACCGTGATTAAAACGTAAAAGGTCGCCGCATACGTGGGCTTATAATTTTTGGTCATCTGAAATCATGGATTCCGCTCACTATTTCAAATATGCTTATATGGGACATACCTATAGTCCTCCCTTCCACGAAATTTGTTCCCCTCTACTTGCAGCATCGTTATCAACATTGATTTTAAAGCTATGATTGGCGTAGATGATGCTGGACAGTTCTATGATATCTGCCGACTTTCAACTCCATCATCTGTAGAAATTATGGACCAATCATGGGCAACTGTTTGGTTATGGTACTGGGAAAGTCCAAATGGAAAATGGATACAATATGGAGATATGGTAATAGTGTGCTAGTAAAAACACTTTCATATTTGAGCAGGACTGTCTTACGAAAACAGTATGATGAGATATAAAATGAAGAAATTTTTTGAAAGATAGGTTTATACGCGAAAATAATATAAGTCCTAACATTTAGCATTTGACATTGGTAAAGGTGTGTCAAACCAGTGGACCAAACCCTCTCTTTTTATATGTGTATCAATTTTTAACAATCACTCTGCAGCTACGACAATGAAATTAGCCTTTCACTACACAAAGAGGTACCGTAGGTCGGCGTGCATATGGTAGCATAAACGTATAAAGGATATATATAACTACAACGTAAGAAACATATGCGACTAGCATACCTTCTATATGCTAAGACAATTTATACCAAACGTTCTTTTCTTGAAACGGGTTTGATGTACATCTAGATTAAGTCATATTTTAATCCTACAGGAGGAAACGTCTCAGAACAAATCAAACATATCTAGTGTTGAGGTGGAACAGGCATTTATTGAAAATTCTGAGGGCCAGCTTACATTCAGCACTGTTGTAAACGAATACATCATCGACTTTGAAAAAATGGTACAGCGCAATATCGAGTATAAAACTGAACGAGCAATTCGTAGACGACCTACCTTTATCAACAAACACGATTTTGAACAGCAAACTAAACGGTAGGTTTATTTTTATCAATCGTAGGTCCTTAGATAGCCATCTCATTAACATAACAATTATGCATACTAGGCACACGTCTTACTGATTTTATATAATCCTTAACACAGGGGAAAATGGACTGGTTGTAAAACAGTCAGTGTTCACTACAATAACCGTATAAAGTGATGGCTCGAGATTAAACGGTTGTTTGTTTGTAGACTCGCACTTGTAAGGGGACCATACATATATTACCGGAATATTCAGCATAGGGGAGGAAGGTCATGGAAGGGGCGACAAATATTCGATGAAGTCTCCTTCCAGGCAATTTTCGCAAAGCAATATTTAACCGCATAAATGTTTCCTCGAAAATGAATCTTAGCCCGAGTACCTGGTTATTTTTCCTTGAGACTGACCACTGTTTAATACAGTAGTTCTTTTTCGAAAACTAAAATTCCTCTTTTCTTATACACCTTTTCACATGCATTCATACTGAACTTGATAATATATATGTTTTTATACATGATATATATGTAATATTTGTCCGCTTTAAATTCAGCTATTTCCATCAGTTCGAAGTTTTTAGGCGCTATATTTCATGTTAACAAATTTAATGTGTATAACTGAGAAGTAGATTCTCATCTTACTGTTCAAAATTTCCGTAATAATTACATAACAAATAGCTTCTGTTGTGATTTCACCATGTTGAAATAAATTTCTGACACGTTCTCGTCGACTTTAAACATTGATTGGCTAATATATAAATGCAGCAAATATTGCTTGAAAGTATGTTTTTCTTTTTTTTTAATTTATACTTTCTCGATTCAAAATGCGTTGAATAAATTCTAAAACCACATTGGTGGCAAATTTCTGTCACGAGATAGTTAGGTAGCTATCACGATAAATGCTCCAGGAAATGTGTGCATTTTTTCTGAAAACATTTCAACAATAAATAATATTTTCTAGATATTTTACTTACTTCCTGAAAATGTTTTAGCGCGCTGCTTAATGTTTGGAACTGCCACTAGATGCTCGAGCAAATGTGTGCATTTTTCTGAAAGCATTATTGCAATAAGTTATTTTTCTCGATATGCTTTTTATTTCCAGGAAACTTTAGGCAACTGCAATTAACGTTTAAAAAAAGTTCGAAATACCAAGATCATTTTTGAAAGTCAAGAGAAAGTTTATTTAGCTAATAAATGGCAGTTGTGGGTACGTACACAAAAGGTATCCAGATATTAATGTAAATTATCGCAATAATATTTCTAGGAAAACTTCCACTATTGTGATAATCTTTTCAGAAAACTTGGCTTTATCAAGATATTATTTAAGGTCACAAAACCTAGCTATCTCGTGACAGAAATATGCAACCATAAACCACGTATTACTGCGTTATTATGGTAAATGTCGGATGATTAATTGTCTACGCGTATGTATTGAGCTCAAGCGTAATCAGCCAAATTCATACTCGCTTTAGTTATATTATCTGTTCGCGATCTTTTGAACATATTGTATACAAAATTGACGTAAAAGGTGGTTGGATAAATAGAATATTAGGCAGCTGTCTTTCTGAACGATGAGACTTGATCATTTCATGTGTTACACACGGGCATTATGCAGGAAGTTAATATAGAATGCAATGAGCCTGAACTGAAGTTATACTTAAGATTTGAGAATAATTGAATGACAATTATAGAAATTCAGTATTAAACGCCCGCCTGTATGTTTTATGTTGAGCACGATATAACATTTAAACGTTAAAAAACAAACATTTTATTTTATTTAACGTCGCACCGACACTTGATAGGTAATAGGGCGACTTTCAAGCTTTAATGGTGGAGACCCCAGGTACCCCTCCGTGCATTATTTCATTACGAGCGGGCACCTGGGTAGAACCACCGACCTTCCGTTAGCCAGCTGGATGGCTTCCTCACATGAAGAATTCAATGCCCCGCGTAAGGCTCGAACCCACATCGATGAGGGGCAAGTGATTTGAAGTCAGCGACCACTCGGCCATGGAAGTCCCCTTTAATAAACAATAGTTTAGGTGATATGTTTTGTATCTTTTTACTCAACAGTTGATATAAAATGTTTATCTGACACTAACCAGTAACAAAAGGAGCCAATACCTGGATCAAAAACTTACAAAACATTGAAAAACCTTTAGAATATCGATTTGTACACATAAGTGACAGTGATACTTTACAAAATACCTATGCAAAAACAAAAATACAAAAAAGTGTCACAAATATTTTCGGGGAACTTTTTAGCCATATGAAAAGAAAAGAAAGCTTTTTAAAATATTTTTAAGAGTATTGATTTTATTTTTAAAGGTCTACAGGAGGAAAATTGTCAGATCAGGTGTGTGGAAGCATTTCCAGTGTTGGCACTATGACAGCACCATCCCACTGGAGCATACCTCCAGGATCAGATATAACGCATCATCGTCAGATCGTAACGGTTAGATGCCTTTCACATTTTACCTGCAATTATCCTTATGCTATTTTCTATATTTCACATATTTAACATTGTTACTCATGATTATGATACATTAGGATTTTTTTCCTTTAATACACCATTGACATATACAAAACATCCCATGGCTCACCTAATGTAATTTATCATATGATTTACCCCCATATAGCACCTAGAATTAATCTCATTGATTAACCTGACATTACTTCCCGTGTTTTACCTTAGATTATGTTCCAGAATTCACTATGCATGTACTTTGTAATAGCATAGTTGTAGTATTATTCATCCGCCCAAAGCAATACCTAGCAATATCTAAGCAAATTATTTGCCAAAACATTTTTATGAATCTTTTGCTCTGAATAATGATAAAAAATACTGTGACTTTTGTGTAGTTATATTGAAGTGTTATGAGGAATGTAAGAACATGGAAAATGGTAACTGATGATACTGACTTGGTGAAAGGTTACTTATTTCGGCCATTTTCAAATAATAGATTGGAACGTTATACTCGTATTTGTAATACGTTATTTTATTTTTCTATTAATAATTTGGTACTTGTATACTTAAACTATGTTCTAAAATTGTACAAAGTTCAGCAGAAAATAGTGATTTCTTGAATTAGAATAATGTTACCATGGAAACCAATCCCGTTACCTTTTTTGTTTTGAATGTAAAATTCAAGGGCGTCGACACTGGTCTATTTAAGTAACACAACGTGAGCTTAATGGGTTTTTCGGTTAAACAGCAACGGGTACCGACCGTAGTATATGATTACGATATAAGACCGTTGGAAGAGCGCTGACGCCATCTTATTTTCTTCGACTTTAAAAACAGTTTGAAATATGCACGTATAAATGGAAGAAACTATTTTAAGACACACATACTAGTGCATCTGTCTGGATTTTGATTGTCTTCAACAGTTGCGTTCAATATTTACATCGAAAACTGCAGTATGTGAATGAGTAACGTGGGTAAAAGTGGAATTGGTTCGATCAAAATATATTTGTAACCATGCTGGAAGGTCGGCTAAACGTGGCTACTGTGAAAGAAAACAACTGTAGTATTGCTCATGAGGACACTTCTAATGTTGCAGAGTATATGCGTTAATCAGTTGGAGGCAGCTTTGAAGAATTGTACTCTTTAAAAAAAGGCAGTGGCTACGATTACGGTACCGTAATCCTAGCCTCCGATTTTAGGATTACGGAAGTTCCGTATTCCTAGAGCCTGTGAGGATACGAAAGTATTTAAGAGGCATTAAATTTATGTTAGGACAATCATAAATGATGTTGTAAACTTACTTATTATCCCCCGCCGATGAAATCGGGAGGGGGGGGGGGGAATTAAAATAGCGTTGTCCGTCCGTCAGTCCGTCCGTGCGTCCGTCCGTCCGCAGCCATTTCTCAGTAACTATCAGGTAGAATTTTATAAAACTTGAAATAAACATGCACCAACATACTGCGATGATGCCCGTCAAGTTTTTTTTATCGGATTGGTCAATTTCCCTTAGAGTTATTGCCCTTAATTTAATGAAAAATCCACGTCTGCAGCCATTTCTCAGTAACAAGCTGGTAGAATTTCATGAAACTTGAAATAAATATGAACCAACATACTTCGATGATGCCTGTCTTTTTTTTCAATTGGTCAATTTTTCTTAGAGTTATTGCCCTTTAATTGTTTTAAAATCTACAGATTTGTACATAACATTAAACTTCTTTCATTTTTTTGCATGAACATTTAGTATAAACATCTGAAGTTTTGTACCCACACCTGGTCACTACCTTGCCTTGATCACACCCCCTCTCCCTCCCCCCCCCCCCCCCCCCCCCCAAAAAAAAATGTTTTTATTATTTTATTTTCAAATGTTCCATGAATATTTATTAGCATGCAAAGTTGTACCGTTCCCTATCCTCACTCTCACTCTCCACTCGGTCTTGCCCACCACCCCGATAATGCATCCCCATCCTTCACCCATTTTTTTCCATTTTTAATTTTCCATCAATATTTATAATCAACAGGTGAAATTTTGTACCCTCACCCGCCAGACACCTCCCCCACCCCCAAAAAGCATTCATTTTCTATTAAATTCTAATTCTATTTGACTAATGAAATTATTTGCTTCTTAGTTACATCCTTAACATTTTGCCAGAAATATTTTTTGTCATTCCTTACCTCAAGCCCTTTCGGCGGGGATACCAATTCATCGGATTTGCTTGTTTCACTTAAAATAGCGTTTTCTCATGCTTGCCCTATTATTTCGAGTTATCAGCCATTTTGGGTACGCTTTATTAATTGCGGCGCGTGGAAATATTATAGAAATATGTGAGGGTCAAAGTTTATAGAAGTATAAAAAATATAGCTCTTTGGGTTATAATTAAAATAATATTTTATACTTTAAATTATATGTTTTGAGTTGATTTTGCTTGTCACTTGAGTTTCCCGCGAAGAAACAGACGAAATCAACACCCGTATACATACGTTTTCCTTTCCAAAACCATACTATAATATATTGTGTTTTTTTAATGGCAGACAAACGAAGAATTACATTCTTGATAATAGCTCAACAGGATTTTAAAAAATATTCTATACAGTTTAAATTTTATTTGATTTAGCCTGTCACTTTAGATTTCCGCGCATATAGAATCGGGCGAAATCAACACTTGTATACATTTTTGTTTTTCGTTTTCGCATGTTTAAATGAAATAAGTTAGTTTACAACATCATTTATGTATTTCTTAACATATATTTAAATATATTCGAAGTATCTTAAATACTTCCGTAATCCTAACCTATCCTCAAAGTGTTGTCTAGAAATAAGGAACTTTCTTAATCCTAGAATCCTAGAATCCGAGGCTAGGATTACAGTACCGTAACCACTGCCTAAAACAAAAACAAACAAAAAACTGGTGAAGTTCAAAAGTATGTTCACATCAACTTTTAATGTGATGATAAAATAAACCAATATACACAAAGAGTAAATTTGGGGATTCATAGACTGGTTGTTAAACCACTTAAAATTCTTCAAGTTGAAGTTCAATCATGACTGATCAATGATCTTAAGAAAGCATCGTTGTCAGTGTCAGTACATACACTCTAAAGGTAGAGAATATGGAAGGGGATGAGGAGCAGTCAAATTTACTTCACAGAATGATAGCGGTTTTGTCGATGAGGGCGTCATTGCAAATGTTTTCAGTATTTGTGATATCAGTATGTCAAAGTTGAAACCTACCGTGAGTTGTTGAGTTGAAAAGAGTTTAGAAAAATAATGTTTTATTGCTAGAGCATATCAAATTGCCTAGAAAACAGACAAGTTTTAATGATGTAAGTATCACATTTGTATGTCAAGTCTTTTATTATAATTTCTTTTACAATTTTTATGAAAAAAACTTGCTATGCTTTTCCTACTACCATAGATATGAATACTTGTTAAAACACATGATATATCAATTGTATGTCGGAGAAATTATAAGAAAAAGTCGTAAATTCAGGATGTTTCATGGTTAGGTAAAGAAATTAAATTCTGTTTAATTCTGTGATTGTACATGTACTTTGTTACTGACCTGAAACATTGGGTGTGGAGAACCTTAACAGTATTGATCAGTTTCAGTAGAAATTTTACATACCAAATTGTATAATCTGTTGTGAGCTTATTATAGTTTTAGGTTATTAGATTTGTATCAAGAATTCTGCAGCGGAAATATTGCACGACTTTAGGAACGCAGTATTATCCTGCAAAAGAATGGGTGCAGTTTTCCTGATGTAAATCTAATAATCTTTTTACAACATCCATGTCTACACTTAAAATAATTATATATATGATTATTAAGCCCTAGTGAAATTGAAAATTATTCTCGCAACAGAACTGTTAAATGCGACGGCATTCACGAAATTGACATCACAAATTACGTCACACATCGAATATGAAATTTGAACGCCAGGGTATGGAAAAACATTGACGTTTCAGGTTCCAGTGAAACTTAACAGTTTTTTAGATGAGTATATAGATTAAAAGCAGATTTTATAACTTCTACTGTAAATAACTAAATAGAAAAAATGAAAAAAAAATCTTTTGTATAAGTCTTTGCATTTACTGTTATTGGTTCTAAAGATTAATCGATTTCTAGTAATACTCCGCCCCCTTCCCCAGCCCCGGTGATCGGTCGGTCCATAGTCCAATCAGATTCCGGATGATAACTCAAGAACGAAGAACGCTTAAGTCAAGGATCAGGAAAGTTGATAGAGATATTAGAGACCAGAAGATGGCCAATATTGATTTTGAGGTCAGTAGGTCAAGGTCACAATGACCCAGAACAGTTAGACAGTTTCTGGATGATAAGTACAGAACACTTGGTTCTACAACCATGAAAGTTGATAGGGAGGCAGGACATGACGAGCACATTCCCCATATTAACTTTTGAGGCCAGTAGGCCATAGGTTAAGGTCACAGTTAAACTGTTTCCAGATGATAACTCAAGAAGGCTTGGGCCAAGGATCATGAAATTAGAGAGGGAGGTTGATCATGACCAGCAGATGACCCATATTGATTGGATGTCAGTAGGTCAAAACTCAAGGTCACATTGATCCTGAACTTTTTAACAGTTTCTGGATGATTACCTCAATAATGCTTAGGCCTAGAGTCATGAAAGTTTATAGGGAGATTTGTCATGACGAGCAGATGACCCCTGTTTATTTTGAGGTCAGTAGGTCAAGGCACATTGACCCAGAACAGTAGAACCTTTCTTTTCCAGATAATTAGAGAATGCTTTGTTTTAAGATCACATTTGATGACTCAAATGGCAAAAATGTTTCTTTTTCTTGTGCCATTACAAAATGCATTAGGGTGTGGGGGTGGGCATTTGGTGTCCTTCTATTAGCTCTTGTTCTGTTGGCTTTGAGAAACTAGAATTCATGATGAGTTTGTTGAAACTTTGTTCAGAATTGTAAATTTGATATTCAGACTTTGAGTGCAAATGCTGGAATTACTGTTACTGTAGTTTTAAGACTGACTGTTTCTGGACAGTACTTTAATATTTTGCCATATGATTTAGGTATCATTTTCTTGTGACCAAAATTTGGTATATTCATAAGATGTATGTATCTAATTAAGTATATGTTGAAGTAATTGTTTTATTCTAACTAAATAAAACGTCAAATTTTATGTTCCAACATAGAAATATACATGTATGTTCTTTTTCTTTGATTATTGTGTTCTACATGTTCACTTGGTTTATTATGTCACATGCTCTAAATGAGCAATGATTTTGAAATAAAAATCTTGAAGTCTTGAAAATCTTGAAATTGATTATTTTATTACATCTCAGTAATATGTTGATTAAATTCTTTGTCTATCAACTATTTTATTATTGACTTCAGCACGTTTTGTCGGCTCGACTATTCAAAGTATGGAGAGCTTTCCTGCCCGACCCGGCGTTGGCGTCATTTTGCATCCGCACTTTGGTTAAAGTTTTGATGCTCTTTCACTTTATCTCTGTAATTATTGATAGATTTGTTTCAAACTTAAAACAGTTATTCCTCATCACCACCCTTTTTACTTCGAGTTTCAGGTTAAAGTTTTGATGCACTTTCATTCTGTCTCAATTATTACTAAATGGATTTGATGTAAACTTAAAATAGTTGTTCTACCTTATCACCCATATTATAAAACACAAGGTCCATAACTCTGATATCAATGTTTCATGAATTATGCTCTCTTTTACTTAGAATTTCAGGTTTATGTTTTCATGTGCTTTCGCTCTTATTTCATTTATCTCAGTTAATAGATTTGTTTAAAGCTTGAAATAGTTATTCAACATCATCACTCGTGGCATTTTACAAAAGGGACATAACTCTTGCACAAATATTTCGTGAATTATCCCCCTTTTACTTAGAATTCCATACCTTATCATCCACATCATATGACACAATGCCGATAACTCTGGTACCAATATTTTATGAATATTGCCCCCTTTTACTTAGACATTTAGGTTAATTTTGATGCATTTTCACAATATCTCAATTACGACGAAAATCGTTATTTTAATTTTTTACTGGCAAAGTCCCGGCAGCTGGTTTTCAGGACAGGACCGTATATTTACGGGGAGACATTAACTTTTGGATACCGTAGTAACTACAGTATTGCCCGTTATTTTAGATTTTAAGGGCAAATTCCCGGCAGTTGGTTTCCAAGACAGGACCGTATATTTACGGGGAGACTGTAACTTTCTGGTACCGTAGTAACTACCTTTACTTTTCCTGTAATATTTTACGGTATCTTTTTACAATGTTATAGCTGTGAGAATAATAATTGCAAGCACAATGAGTTTTCCATACAAATGTCAGATGATGACTACTTCTTAAGTATTTTAAACTTTGAAATGCAAATAATAAGAACATAGATCAGAAGAAAAAAATTTGAAGCTACATTGAACGATAAAGGTAATTTCACTTATTTTTCAAAGAAATTACGAATAAAACGATATTGTTATAAGAACATTTCTGTTGCCATGATTACTTTAAATGTTAAGATAAAAGGGTACCGTGTAAATTGTAGAGTATACTGCTCATAATATTACCCTAATATTCCATGCTGATTATTAACAGAATGGCACTGATACCGTCGAAAAACCGTTATCATATATAGTTGCTCAACAATGAGAGAAAATGCTTTACCATTGAAACATGAGCCCCGCGACATACATGGTATGCATTCTGGTCACTGCTGTCAAGGTCAATGACGCTGTTTTTAAATAGACCAATGCGTTTCTGCTCAATAACTGCTGTCAAATTGGACATAAGGAAGGTTGCGTAAAGGCCATTATTTCAGTGCTATTTTCGGTTACTTGGGTCCAGTTCAAGGTAACTGTTATTAAAAATAGAAAACTGGTTTATTCAAAATAACTTAAGTTAGAAATAAGATATATAGTCGAAACCGGATAAAATGTTAAGTTTCGTAGAAGCCTATATGTGACTGCATGCATTTTGGTTACCTTGGATCAAGTTTATATGTTTTTAAATATAGAAAAATGCTATCTGATAAATGATGTGGCTAGGAGTAAGAAATTGCAAACGGACTTGGTACAAGAGAGGTAGCTTTCATGGAGACAAAAATTCAGTTACATTATAATAGGGTGCCTCAGTAAAAGTTTAGGACAGTGTTACTTAAAAAGAGAAAAAGGTAAGTAATTTCAGTTAGGAATGAGACATAATAAAATTTCTGCTCATAATTTGGTACTTAGGTACCTTCCACAGTGACCGAAGTTCAGCTGCATTTTAGTTTGCTTAAGTTGAGGTCATTGTAAGTAAAATTTATTGTCGCGCGTCATTTCGTGCGTAGCCTCGTGCGTGTTGTGTCGATCTATCCCACTACGGACGACAAATTACATGAGCTAAAGCTAAACTGGATCTCGTATAAAACCACCATCCAATCACGAACAATATTTAACGTGTTTGCCTTTTATATTTAAAATAGATGTTTTGGAAGTATTTTCACTTGTAACTTTAATTCTTGTTCGCTCTTCTTTCCTTTGCTAAAATGGACGACTTCACACATTCAAAAGTATGAAATAATAATAATTGGAAATATTCAGTACCAGTGGTAGATTTATAAAAATTGCTATATATTAACGAGGTAGACATTACGAGAAACCCTGTATGGTTCGATACTACAACACGCTTCTTTTATTTTGTAGCTTAGGAATACTGACACGGAGTATAGGGAAATAGCATCATTGTTCTACAGAAGTCTTCCAAATACAATTTGTATCAAATCAATAGAAAGAGTTGAAAATGGAGTATTGTGGGAAATATTTTTCAGGTATGTTTTAAGCCTAATGCTTACATAGATCAAGTGGAAAATATGGCATCTAGTGTGTTAAGGCTAGAGTTTTCACAACACGTTTTATATAACCCGTCATCTCGGGTTTTCTTTCGCCTAAAATATAACTTTTCAAGTTACACCAGTTACACTTATACATGATTCTAAATGTGAAGTGTAACAGACATCTTATTATGAAGTTGTTCTACGAACATCATTTCTGTCAGCTACATTATTATCAAACGTTTTAATTGATGTGGATTAGCATTAATTTGCAAATTCATAAGTTGTCAAAGAATGTGTAGGTGGCAAATTCATGTACAAATATTTCATTTAAAGCTCAAATGCAATGACTGTTAAGAGTTAGGTCCATGTTTCGGAGAAAAAAAATACGAACATCACCAAATCACAGAAAGAAAGAATTGTTTTACATGAAAATTACACAGCATATGAAGCATTTATATAATTCTACAAAGCCATTGGCAATTTACTCATTTATTATTGAATTCCGGTGAGGGACTACATGAAGAGGCCACACCTCTATACAGCTCAACGCCTTTATAAACTCTGCATTTTTAAAAAGCTGTTACACGCATTTGCAACAAGTGCTTAAACTTTACATAACATTATTTTGAAAATTGTTCTCTTTTATTCCTTTACAAATGGCAGTCCTTTTAAAAGGGGACATCTCTTTTAGAATATTTTAAGTATCCAGTTCTAGGGGATAGAATAGTAAAGATTATTGGGCTGTTTTAGAGATGTTTTTCGTTTTCTAAAAACTTCTGTGGTTTTGTGACATACTGTTAAACCTTAAAGCAGTCATTGATATCAATCGGGAGGATACTATATTTTATTATATATATTCCGTTAACTAAATAAGAAACATTTGAAAGAAAAGAATGGCATGTACTCTTTCAGAAAGCGAACAATTATGTTAAAGAAGACAAGCAAAGAGGAGATTGGAGAGAGAAGATTGTTTCACGGTACAAGGAACCAGTATATCGATCCTATCTGGCATCAGGGATTTGATTTCAGGCTTAGTGGACGAACATCAGGTATGATAGACGCTTTTAACTCACATTCAAAATTGTATATTATTGACAGTCAAAAACAAATGTAAACAAGAAAACCATCTTAAAACCAGATGGATGGTCACCGAAATATTATGATTATTATTGCATATTAAAAGAACATAAAGTAGAATTCATCGACTAGGCACATACCTTGTCTTTGTAGTGAAGCTTCAAAAGATGATTTTAGTAAACCAGCAAGTAGTTGTTAAAGGGCGTACAAAAGATGTGTGCATCTCCTCTTGGAAGTTAAGCTTCCTATGAAGTTTTGCAACAATTCAGCTAAGAATTACTGAGGACTACTTTGGACAAGGACCTATAGTCTACTAATGTCAAATAATCAAATGGCAATACCTCGGTAAAAAAATCATCCGACCGTAACATGATCTCTTCTTGAGAGTAACATATCTAATGAAATTTCGATAAATTCCAGACAGTGGTTGTTCATAATTAATCCTGACAAGTATGGCACTATAATTTACTATTGTTGAATAATCAAAGGGCAATAACACGGTGAAAAATCATCCGAAAAAATATTAAGAAAATATCTGCATTTTCTTTGCGAGTGAATCAGTGATTTGTGAGGAACACTCCGAACGCAAATGGTACTATAGAAAACTTATGTTGAATAATCAAAGGGCGATAACTCAGTAAAATTATCATCCGGCAGAAAAATGAAGAAAATATGCGCATCAACTCCTAACGTCCTATAAAGTTTTTTGAAATCCATCAAGTGGTTGCTAAATGCCACTCCCGACAAGAAACGGTACTACAGTATACTATAGTGTTGGAATAGTCAATGGGAAATAATTCAGTGAAAAATCATTCAACCGGAACATGAATAAAATATGCCCATTTTCCATTTGTAGCCCGGCTTATCAATCCTAAAATATGGCCAAACCTTGCACATTTTAGTAGAGACTTAAGATAATACATTTCTTAAAGAACAATACCAGAAGATAAATTCTGGATATGGAACACTCGAATCAGTCAACTTGCCATGAAAGCCTCGGCAAACTGTTTTATGACGTCATCAATAGGACTATTGAATTCTTAAATATAATTTGATCATGTTCAGCAACGTACAAAATTTTTATCTCCCTTTTCGAAAGGTCTTATAATCTGATGACAAAACAATTGGGCTATGTATAGCTTCTCAAAGTTACATTATTTTAAGAAATATCAAAGAAAGGTTACTTTTGGAATAATTTGTATGAACAGGGATTAATCATCTAAAACGACGTATCACTTTTCGTAAACTTTACATTCTGTTTTCAAACAATGACAAACATTTTGTATAAAATAGTGTTATAAAAAAAGAAGAAACATGTGTTCATAACTAGATTATATCGCTTTAGAATTCTTCTCCGTCTATAAATGCCTTTTCGGGTCATTTTAAACTTGTCCACACATACGACAGAGATGCCTCATATTTTGCTCATTCTAAATGTTGTTTATTTCTTTCTTGTGGATACGAACTAAACCTAAAAACAATTCATCGGTATATCTTAATTCGAATTTAAATTATTTTCTATACTTTTGCATTGATATATTACTTGATATAACATAATGAAGAATAATGTAGAGTGGTTAATTTCATGAATTTCGCAACTGAGCTAGGCTAAGGGATGGCATATCAAATACTAAGACAATCAGACTCTTTCTAATTGTTTAAAAGCAAGGAACGTATATAAAACTAAAAGAAGAAATATTCCCTTAAAGAATAATTGTAGGGATATGTCAGAGAGATTTTATTTGTACCGCGATGTTGCATACAGCCGTAAACTGTATGACAACATGCACTTACCAAAATCTTCTAGCGTAATATTAAGACTTTTTATTCAAATACCTTTCAAATTACTACATGCACATATGTTTACTCATTTAGAAAAGTATATTGTTAGTAAAATGTCAAAATTACAGCTAATTGAAACATACAATATCAAATACTTATATTCACATTAATGCCTCAACCCATTTAGAATGGACTCAATGTAAAAAAATAATATATTTATTAAAGTCAGCTCATATTTTATTGTACATTATAGTTATTTAAAACGTTTGCAAGTCGATCCCGATAAGGTAAAATATCCGGAAAGAAGGTGTATTGTGTGTGTGTGTGTGTGTGTGTGCGTGCGGGGGTGTGTGCGTGTGTGTGTGTGTGTGTGTGTGTGTGTGCGTGGGAGGTGGGGGGGGGCAGGGGAGAGTGGGGGGGTGTACTCACCCTCCGAATATACTTTCTAACTGATGATAAAAACTGAACATTTGCGCATATTTGAAACAACTGCCTTACTAAATTTCATTTTTGCCGGATAAATTTATATCACCTTGTCGCTATAAATCACTTTTGGAGTTAATGCAAGAATTATATCACAGCAGCCGAGTGATTAATATACGCATGAAGAAACAGTGATTTAGTTCAAAGCAATAGAAATAAATATATTCGATTTATACACGATTTAACCAAGGACTTAGCAAGTACATCACTTGATTGATTCGATCTAATTACATGACTTATATCGAAATCTTGGATTTATTTCTTTTCAGTGCGCCGCTACACCGTTGTAATAATCGTGACGTCAAAACAGTGAATTGTTGTTTAATAACTCACTGTTTCCAGCCTTCTTTGTTTAATAGGAAATTGAATCGGTTCGTGTTAGAATTAATTATATAAATTAATGAGAAAAAATGTATGATTGTTTAATATTTATCTTAAAGTGTGGCGACTTTGACCAAAAATTTGTATCAAACTGCATTTTAACAGTGAGATGACATACTGTGCTAGTCTGTCGTATGACTGTAGACAAAATATTTATAAATGCACTTTTACATATGTTTCTAAGTCAACAAAGTACATTACAATTTGATCAGGCTACCTTATTAGTATATGTTAAAATTGCTTCTGGATTATAAATGATAAACCTATGTACCATTACTACGATTTTACGAAAAGGTGGAACAATTGCGGCATGGTAAATGTGTATGTTACCGGATGTGACCAATGGGAAAAGTGCATTGTGCACCACATTAATACATATGCTGTAGGGTTTCCGAGGAGTATAACTCCCCAAATATGTAAAATTAGACTGAATGTTTCAAGTAGTAGTTATAAGATACAAATCACCATCGTGGTTTACAAATTTTTATTTTATGCTAACTAATGAAATACTGTATTCTATCAGTTAAATGAGATATATTATTTCGATTCTAACACTTTACCAAGGACTTAAAAGTACATCCTTGTTGGCATTCATTAAATACTTGACCATTTTCAATCGGTTTCTTTTCCAGTGCGCCGCTACACCGTTGTAATAATCGTGACGTCAAAACAGTGAATTGTTGTTTAATAACTCACTGTTTCCAGCCTTCTTTGTTTAATAGGAAATTGAATCGGTTCGTGTTAGAATTAATTATATAAATTAATGAGAAAAAATGTATGATTGTTTAATATTTATCTTATAGTGTGGCGACTTTGACCAAAAATTTGTATCAAACTGCATTTTACCAGTGAGATGACATACTGTGCTAGTCTGTCGTATGACTGTAGACAAAATATTTATAAATGCACTTTTACATATGTTTCTAAGTCAACAAAGTACATTACAATTTGATCAGGCTACCTTATTAGTATATGTTAAAATTGCTTCTGGATTATAAATGATAAACCTATGTACCATTACTACGATTTTACGAAAAGGTGGAACAATTGCGGCATGGTAAATGTGTATGTTACCGGATGTGCAATGGGGAAAAATGCATTGTGCACCATTAATACATATCTGTAGGGTTTCCGAGAGTATAACTCCCAAATGAAATTAGACGAAGTTTCAGTGTAGTTATAAACAAACACCATCTGGTTTCAATTTTTATTATGCAACTAAGAATACTGTATCTATCGTAAATGAAATAATTCTTAACACTTTACAGCTTAAAAGACACCTGTTGGCATCATTAAAACCCATTTTCAATCGTTCTTTCCAGTGCGCCGCTACACCGTTGTAATATCGTGACGTCAAAAAGTGATGTTGTTTAATAACTCACTGTTTCCAGCCTTCTTTGTTTAAGGAATTGAATGTTCTTGTTAAATAATTATATAAATAATGAGAAAAAATGTATATTGTTTAATATTATCTTATAGTGCGACTTGACCAAAAATTTGTATCAAACTGCATTTTACCGTGAAACATACTGTGCTAGTCTTCGTATGACTGTAGACAAAATATTATAAATCACTTTACATATGTTTCATCAACAAAGTACATACAATTTGATCAGCACCTATAGTATATTTAAAATGCTTCGATTATAAATGAAAACTATGTACCATTACTACATTACAAAGGAACAATTGCGGCATGGTAAATGTAGTTACCGGATGTGACCAATGGGAAAAGTGCATTGTGCACCACATTAATACATAATTGTTTAGGGTTTCCGAGATGTAATAACGATCTTCAATAGTTATAAGATAAAATTCACTCGAATGTTTCAATAGTATTATTAAGATAACAATGCAAATACGTAGTTTACGAAATTTTATTTTATCAACTAAGATATACGTATTCTCGTTAAATATTTAAATTATTTGTGATAACATACAGGTTATGAAAATTTGCTTAACAGAAAATTGAGTCGCACTTTGTTCTTTACAGTATATTTCTCGATTCAAATTATTTTACTTAATGAAATTTCCTAACGTTATGCAGCAAAAAATAAACTAAAATGGAAATTTATGTTGTGTGCGTATTTCTAACGTCACAACAGGTCTGACGTCATGTCTGTTTACGCGCGTCTTTTCCCGCGCTAAGATGAAAATTGTTGCAAAATGCACATCTCAACGTAATTCAGCATAAAATAAAAAGAAAATGTGTTTGTTTTTCGTGAAAATGGACTATATCTCACCTCGAAGTAAGAACATTTTCACATTTTCACTTGCGCTGCGCGCTCGTGAAAATATTTGAAATTTTCTCACTTCTCAGTGAGATATTTTCCATATTCACTCAAAACAAACAAATATCCTCTATTTATTTTATCCTAACTAATGAAATACTGTGTTCCATCAGTTAAATATTTTTACATCTCATCACTCACACTGTGAAAATATGGTTTCCATATTTTCACACTGTGATAGATATAGCTTCCCCCCACCCCTCATACACTGTGTGTGAATTTTAAATTACTTGCTTAAAACAGGATAAAAATTGTAGTCGCCTTTTGTTCTTTATAGTATATTTCTCGATTCAAATTATTTTACTTAAAGGAGTTCATCACAATATTTTGTGCGCAGCTCAATCGCGCAGCAAGCGATATCCACTGTAAAGTTCAGAATTCGCCGCCGAAAGTGCATTATTGTCGGATATGCAGCGCACTCGCGCAAAATATATCGTATGTACTGACAATATAGGTCGTGCATCCATATTTTACCTTTAAAGGTGATGGTGTTTTATTGGAGGAGTAGTTGTAGGAAGTGCTCGAATCGAATACATTGTGGACAGCTAATTTGAAAGTAAACTATTTCGTCCAGTGCAGCCGACTCCAAGTCAAATAAAATTCCAGAAAATCTTAACGTAGATATATCTCCTTCAAGTTCAAATGTGACTTCCTAAAAATGTTGTTATACTTTTTGTGCCTCATCCCGCATTTCACGTAGTAAGACCAGAGTTATGGCCCTTGATAGTCAAATTGTACATAAAGGGTCTAAACATTTGTGTCGCATGTACCTCAAAATTATATGCGCCAAGAGTCATGAAACCACACAAGAATTAAATTCAGCATGCGAAGTTGTGCACCAATGCTTTTATTTGAGGTTTCACTCAATAAAAACAGATTTATGTCCCTTGACGTGGTCAAATATATACATAAATGGGATGTGAAAGCTTGTGTAGCAAGTATCTCAAAAAGTATTTGATCTAGAGGCATGCAGCCTTAAAGGAGCATTATTCCGCATGTGAGTAAGAATATTGGTTAAGGAACTGATAATAAAATTGTGCAATTTGTTTTGTAAGAAAAAAAAAATGTTCATAATGTTTTGGTGGGTGGGGTAATGAAAAAATACTTTTGTGGGTGGAGTGAATATTTTTTAATTTTTCTTGAAAACAAGCACGGGTTGATATAATTTTGTTGATTTAAATTTTTTTGTCTTAGTTCTAGCTTACATATTATAAAATTTGGAAAAATTCTGTCCGCTAGATTTTTCATATCATTAAGAAATACTTCATGTTTTTCTCAGTTTCAGATACTTTCGACATTTGTCAAGAGTAATTTTTCTGAGCTTATGTATCTATATGTTGACATTTTATGTATAGTTATAGTGGTGTTATTAATTCGGATGCATAAACAGTAACATCAGAGTGAAACTTCGAATAAATAATTGTTTGCAGTAGTTTTATTATGACATGTATGTACTGTTTCTTCAGACAAAAATACCGATTTGGTGTTCTTAATAAACTTTGAATATTGAAAAAAGAAGCACGGGTACCTATTATTTTTATTTTTTTATTTTAACTTGTTATACATCAATCTATAAATATGCAAAGTTACAAAAAATTCTGTCCGCTAGAAATAATTGTGAAAAACATCTTTAATTAGAATTTCATAACGTTATGCAGCAAAAAATAAAATGAAATGAAACTTTATGTTGTGTGCGTCTTTCTAACGTCACAACACGTCTGACGTCATGTCTGTTTACGCGCGTCTGTTTCCCGCGCTAAGATTATAATTGTTGCAAAATGCACATCTCGACATAAAATAAAAAGAAAATTTGTTTGTTTTTCGTGAAAATGGACTATATCTCACCTCGAAGTAAGAAAATTTTCACATTTTCACTCGCGCTACGCGCTTGTGGAAATATTTAAAAATTTCTCACTTCTCAGTGAGATATAGTCCATATTCGCTCAAAACAAACAAATATCTTCTAGAGATTTATTTTATGTTTTCCAGTGAATTATAGAGTTTTCTCGGTGAGATAAAAGTGATAATCCACAGTTTTGAAACAGTTTTATCATTTTTATTGTTCACTTTTTTGCCGAACTAGTCCGGTCCTCCGTCGTGATTGAAGGCAAATTGAATACCGAGCGTTATGAATTTCGGGGACCATAATGACGATGACGTCGTTAAAATGACGTCATTTTTGTAATGCTTTCTGCTGACTTTTCCCGCGACTTTCGACATTTTATAAATTACGCAACAAAAGTAGATTTTTACATATGAAATAAACACGCATTCTCAAAGAACTTGCCGAAACTGTGTCACATCCATATTTTTAGCTCACCTGTCACATAGTGACAAGGTGAGCTTTTGTGATCACCCTTCGTCCGTCGTCCGTCGTCAGTCCATGCGTGCGTTCGTCCGTCCGTGCGTCCGTCCGTCCGTCAACAATTTCTTGTCTGCACGATAGTGGTTTCATTTATGATTTTATTTTAAACAAACTTGCACACAACTTGTATCACCATAAGATAACGGTTCCTTTCTTGAACTGGCCAGATCCCATTATGGATTCCAGAGTTATGGCCCCTGAAAGGGCCAGAATTAGCTATTTTGACCTTGTCTGCACAATAGCAGCTTCGTTTATGATTTTATTTTAACCAAACTTGCACACAACTTGTATCACCATAAGATCTTGGTTCATTTCTTGAGCTGGCGAGATTTCATTATGGATTCCAGAGTTATGGCCCCTGAAAGGGCCAGAATTAGCTATTTTGACCTTGTCTGCACAATAGCAGCTTCATTTATGATTTTATTTTAACCAAACTTGCACACAACTTGTATCACCATAAGATCTTGGTTCTTTTCTTGAGCTGGCGAGATTCCGTTATGGTTTCCAGAGTTATGGCCCCTGAAAGGGCTAAAATTAGCTATTTTGACCTTGTCTGCACAATAGCAGCTTCATTTATGATTTGAATTTAACCAAACTTGCACACAACTTGTATCACCACAAGATCTTGCTTCCTTTCTTCAACTGGCCAGATTCCATCTTGGGTTCCAGAGTTATGGCCCCTTAAAGGTCCAAAATTGGCTATTTGGCTTTTGCAGCCAAATGGAGACTTCATTTATGGTTTTATTTGATACAAACTTCCAAAATATCTTCAACAACAATAAATCTTGGATTCCATGACAAATCAGATCTAATTCTATGTTTCAGAGTTATTTATATCAGATTACCTACCCTGATTGTAATCAAAATTGATTTATATCAGTAAGTACTGAGACAATCAGGGTAGATCACTATGGACTGATTTTATGTCAAATTACCCCCCTTTATTTCAAATTAAAATTGTTATATCTCCAAAACTAATGAAGATACTGATCTGAAATTTCATTTATGTCAACAAATTTATTTGGCAGATCCTTCTTTTGTCCACTTACAATATTTATTTTTTTAATTACTTCCCTTTCACGTTACTATAAATAGCTTATTTTAGTGACTTTTTATTATTGGCCGTAGAGAAAACATGAGACCAGTTTTTTGTGGTACAACATGGATGGTACCTCCAATTTTTAGGTGTATTTTAACATATCTGTACCTTGTAAGATTTTTGAGTTGGCTAAACGCTGTCAAGCGTTTGACGAGTCCTTGCTATCGCACGATTTCTCATTCTTAAATGGCCTCACAACACAGCGAAGTGATGTAGTTCCATTGGATTGTCTCTAATTTCAAAGAGTTCATTGATCGAATGAAGTTCATTTATGTCAATCATATTTGCTATGACCAATATACGATGTAATCTGTCATATTTATGACTTGTATTTGTGCAATACTCGAATAAAGCCACGTATTTTCTTCCGCGGTAACTCATTAAGCATAAACAGGCATAACGATTCTGCGGGATTTTGTAATACATTTGCGCATATGATTATGGTGACGAATTTTATGCCCTTTTGTTACAAAATAGCAAATATGATGTTCACAAATTCAAATAAAAACTGCATATTAACTTATTAGCCAGATTATCCATTTGTTACCCTGTCCGTTTCAAAAAATAATCTTTAAAATCATTGCGCAAATAACAAATTTATTGTGCTGTGCATTTTATGAATTGCGCAGACTTACAAAGCTTGCGTAACATCCAGCGAAAGACAAAATATAGTTCCAGAACATACTGCTAGTATTTTATTGAGTGGGTACCTCTGAAAGCATTGGAATGTCTCTTATCAAAGAGTTTACCACATCGATGAAATTAAATTATGACAGCTTCATTTTAAATGACCCGAATAAGATATGTGCAGTACGTTAATTCTTCCGCGAGACTTCGCGGATGAATCCTAACTACATTCTGGACACTTCTCGGCGAACACGCGTGACCTGTTTATAACAATGCTTCTACGCCTTTGCGTGGGTTGAATTTTGTAGTCAGTAAACGGATAAATTATCGGAAGAAGAAGCTCTTACTGGTTTGTTTAGTTACTACTGATATTAAAAATGATATTAATTTTTATTTTTCGAGAAATAAACAAATCGGCGAAACATTTAATTGTATTTTCTTGTAGTTTTTGAAATCGAAAGTAGATCGTCTATGTTTGGCTGCTTTGACGAAAACGAAACAACTTTTTTATGAAAAGATTTAAATAAGAGGTAATTTAACCGTAAACTTCAATGTCAGATACTGCCAATTGCTGCTAAATGTCTTCGTATCATCACAATTTGTAAAATATATTGTTGAAATTGGAGAAAAGTGTAATCGTATCCGGATATAATATTTTGGGTAAATATCGAGCTGTGTTATGAAATTTTAACATTCAAGTAACATACATGATAGATATTATTGTAACAGAAATGATTCTAGAATTTATTTTTATTACACCTACATATAATCTATGTCAGACTCATATTCTAGTCCTGAGGCATGATCTAAAAGTACATACTTTGGATATTGTAATACTAGAAAGAATCTAGATCGTAACCTTTCTGGAATTTTGACTGGTTTGGATAATTTGCTTACGATTCAGGTTCGCAAAAAAATGAAACCGTCACCCATTCTGCTTTTCATGATGACACATGGCTTGATTTTTGCAGTCAGTAAGCGGATAAATTATCCCGAGAAAGAGCTCTTACTGATTTGTTTAATTACTACTGATTTTAAAAATGATTTTATTTCTTATTTTTCGAGAAATAAACAAATCGGCGAAACATTAAATTGTATTTTCTTGTAGTTTTTGAAATCGAAAGTAGATCGTCTATGTTAGAGTGCTTTGACGAAACGAAACAATTTTTTTTATGAAATGATTTAAATAATTTCACCGTAAACTTCAATGTCAGATACTGCCACTTGCTGCTGAACTGTCTTCATATCATCACAATTTGTAAAACATATTGTTGAAACTGGAGATTTTGGCAGTATAAAAGAAAGTGTAATCATATCCGGATATAATATTTTGGGTAAATATCGAGCTGTGTTATGAAATTTAAACATTAAAGTAACAGACATGATAGATATTATTGTAACAGAAATGATTCTAGAATTTATTTTTATAATACATACATAGAATCAATATCAGACTTATATTCTAGTGCTGAGGCATGACCTGAAAGTAAAAATATGAAGTGACAGTCATTCATACTTTGAATATTGTAATACTAAAAAGAATCTAGGTAATATTTAGAAATTGAAACATAAAATTTTCAGTTAGAAATCGCACCAAAGGCTGTATCAAGGGTCTACATTTTCAAAATTTCCTTGTGGTGATACCCCAAACCCTACTTGCAGGAGGGGGTATCCTCCCACACACTCCCCCCATATTGCCACTTTACAGTTTGATACATTTGCCTTTTTACCACCTGCCACAATGCCCATTTCAAAATCTGACTGCAGTTCAAAGCGGGACGGAACACCCCTCCCCACACCCACCCTGCTACCGACCACGTAAAAATGGCTCAAACATTTTTTCAGCCCAGTCTGGGCCTGTCTGTCTACATGAATCAAAACGGATAATTGAAAGTACATAGACTTGGGGACTACTGACATGGTTTTGAAGGGGTTAACAGGTCTGAAATAGAATAAATGATGGTTTTAACTAAAAAAGAACTGCATTTATTAATATTGGTTATCTTTTCCGAAATTGGTAGCTAGTCCGAGTAACTTCTCTTAGTTTCGAATGCGCAATTTTCCTGTCAGTGTAAACATTCATGACACTATATATTGACACTCAGCAACATTTACATATCTTTAAACGCAAAAGTAAGTATACTTTAAATTCACATCCCTTATAATATGATTGAACAATACCTAGCGTGTGACACGGTTATTGCCAGGCCCCTTATCTGTAAAATATCTGAACAGTTCTTTCGTCCATCCGTTACAAATTGTATGTGGCAATCCGCGCTATAAAATTTCAATATATAAATTTTCATATTCAAATTTTATCATGTGCGAATATATACCAGCCGATAATTGCCTGTTTTGGTAATGCCGAAGGCAAATGTTTACTGGAAAAATATTTATAGTCATGGGCAGTATCTTAGTGTCACCTGTCAAATTGTAGTTTGTACTTTCAACATTTTTATTTTTGCGAACCACTCTTCAATTTTAGAGAAATATATTGAGGGTAAATACTTGTATAATGTCAAAGTTTTACTAGGCATCGATTGAATGTCCATTTCATCTGTTGTAACAAAATCTCTGTTCAGTTGGGGAAAAAAAACTAAAACCAAACTGAAACTGGTAGACAATACTACCAGTACATCAATCATTAGCCGACTCTCAGGCCCTTCAGGCCTTTGATTTTTCTTTTTGGTTAAATTCCTTCTCTTTGTTGTTCCTGTCCTTTGGACTTAGATATTTTTTCTGAGGACCTTCTTGTCCTCAAGTGCAATGATAACAGGTGAGCGATATAGGGCCATCATGGCCCTCTTGTTCTAATTTTCATTGAACCAATAAATTCTGATTTGAAATGAAATGGCCCAAGGGCAAGTATACTCTTACACAAAATAGGAAAAGCTGGAAAAGACACTCTCTGATCTCCTATAATAAAAATCAATGAAGCAGACAAGACAACGCCCCTCGTAAAAGCAGAGTCACAACCTTGACTCATACATATTCAGTCATTATTGTTACGTCATATGGGAAATAAATGAGCAAAAACAGTAGTGTTATACATAGTTAGGGTCATGTTGAGTCTTTATAAGCATCACGTTATAGTATATTACAGTTCAGAAAAAAAGACATGGATCAACAAAATGATGTCACAACAGAAACAAATAAATCTTTGTGTTTTAATGGTACACATGTTTTAAAACATTCTAAACTTTACATGCTGTCCGGGTAGTAATTTGACTCGAAAATAAATCGTTTGGAAAGCTGATATTTATTTTACGTGACGAAGCCTTACGTGACGTATTTATGGACCTGATGCAATGTTTCATGCGACTACAACAGTATTGTATTCGTACATCGTTTAAAGACAAGTACCGAAGGTACTTAGAAGTTTAGAACCGCCGTTTGCATTTGAATTTATGTAAACACTAGGAGAGGAGACATTTACCGTAGTGCAACAGGTAAATAAATCCAATTACATGAACTATGTTCATTTTTTTTTGTCCATTATCTTGTGAAATATATTATTGCCGATTGAAGGCGAAGTAGGGGTGACATAAATTGAGTTTCAATCGATTTTCCTTCAAAATCTTTGCGAACCAAGAAATGATGTACTGCTGAGGAATGCCACGTACGTAAAATTCTTTTTTTTTTTTTTGAAGTTTTTATTCCAACATTTTCATCTTCACCACAACTATTTACTCTGGACAAATAGTTACTACGTTTTGTACCTAATGTTAACATTTCAGTTGTGAAATGATGACCTATATGCTTGCTTTTGGTATTGCGTGTCGCTAATTGCATACATATAAAATAATATCACTGAGGTGATTTATTTGCAATTATCATCGACCACGGTATATGACAAATTAAATTATATCTGTCAAGAATATATCCGTACACGGTTACATGTTGTGTTCATTGAATTGATTAATATAAAGGTGATTAAAATACATTATAGTTTGACGTTGCATCTATGACAGAAAATTGTCACGTAAAATACAGTTAATTTTAATTTTTAATTGTCAGCCTGATTTGAAATTTTTGTATTGAACCACAAATAAAAGTCAAACAGAATGATAAGTAAATTTCTTAAAGCACAGTAGTAATAAAAATCCTTTTCTTTACTCATTCTGAAACAAATGAAGTATTAATAAGATACAAGGTAAACTTAATTTGTTTTGTCTTTGTATTCCATATTGTGGCCAAAATCACATGCGCAGCGTCAGAAAGAATATCAAGTTTCAAGTTTCTAAAGTTTATTTACAGTAACTCGCAATAGTCTTGCCTTTGACCATTAACAATATAATATAATGTAAAAATGGTAAATACACATGTTTTATAAGAAATACATAATAGTGAACATACATTATTTATACAAATAACAAAATTAGGAAACATTTATAGTAACAATGGTATAGATACGGAACTTCGTGGCATCTCTCAAATATTTTGCAGTTCTAAACAACATATATTATTATTTGTTGACATAATTGTTGAGAATTTGTTTAATGACGGCTACACAAATGGCCCAAGATATCTGTTGCGTGTATCAGTGTATCTATTACAACACTTGTAAAAGAAAATGATATTCTGATTCTACAGATCTTTGATTACAAAGTTTACATAAACGATTTTCTCTGTGTGTACCATTGTATCTCCCAAAATTCAATTTCAAGAGAATGTGAACAAAGTCTAAAACAAGTAAGTTCTTTACGTAATATATCATTTGGTATAAGGTCTAAGTATTTTTCATAGCAAAATGACGCTTTAAATTTGCAATAGTATTCTATAAGTTTTGGCATATCAGAAATAGAAGCATACCAGTCTTTTAAATAAAGATATATAGTTTACCCAGGGGTCGATGTCTGTTAAGACATAAGAAAACCCTATATTGTCAATAATTGATTTTATACATCTGCACGAAGACTTGAAATTTGGGCTATTATAATTATCAACATATAGTGAGTGTAAAGGAGAGTCTATATTCTTATGGATTTTAAACCAAAATTTATGCGCCCTTTCTTTATATAAAACAGACAAAGAAAACCTACCAAGTTCTCCATATACAGCATAGTTTGGTGTCTGCTTTTTTACTCTTAAAATGTATAAACAAAGTCTCATATGTAGCTTATCAATTTCTTGAACGTTATGTATACCCCATATAATATAATTGGAAAATTACTGTAGAATCAAATAAATGCTATTTTGTTTTAATATAAAGTTTAACCATATCAAATAAAGATAATAGATTGTGATAAGCCCCTAAAGCTTGATCAGACAGAGCTTTAACAGCAACATTCATATTCCCTGTATAAGTTAATTTAATACTTAGATTAGTAAAATTGTCTACCTGCTCTATCTTAATACCATTAATAAAAATTGCTGTGTGAAGTTGTTTTCTTTTTTCAAAAGCATAAAACGTGATGTGATATGTCAAGTAAAGGAACCAGTTCCCAATGGAAAAGCTTAAAGTTTTTACTTGTAAACTGGAAAGGAAGATCGACAGAAACTGAGTGCATATTTCAAATAGATGGAGAATGTAGTTTACGTGACATATAAAGTTTAAGTGAAAGCATATTTGATGTATCATTCTATGCCGAATACTTAATTTTTATCATAACACAGTTACTTTTTTAAGTCATTTCGTTACAGTTGAGTATTCTATATATGAGCGGTACTCATATATGCCCATTGTTATAAGTTATTATTATTATTATTATTATTATTATTATTCCACATTTATATAGCACTCTTTTCATGCACTTGTACACGTTCAAAAGTGCTTTACAGAATAAATTGCAAAAATACAAACAAATACGTATACAAAGATAATGCATTCCACATTAACAAAAATCATGAATGAAAACAAGTATAATTTAAAAAAACAAGATAAAACAAATAAATGCATCGGTCAGTTAACAAAATATTGTACAAAGAAATGGGTTTTGAGCAGGCTTTTGAAAGCAGCTAGCGTGTCAGCTTCCCTGATCTTGACAGGAAGGGAGTTCCAAAGCTTTGGAGCAGTGCACGAAAAGCTGCAATTGCCATACATCATGGTTTTAGATTTTGGCATAACCAGTGACAGCGTGTCTTGGGATCTTAGGGTCCTGACCGGTTTATACACTTCTAGCATATCCCTAATATAGGCAGGGGACTGATTGTGTAAAGCCTTAAAGGTGTGGGACAGAACCTTGTACTGCACCCTGTATTTCACTGGCAACCAGTAAAGCTCCTTCAGAACCGGTGTTATATGATTGCAGCGGGGCGTCTTAGTGATTACGCGAGCTGCAGTGTTCTGGACATGTTGCAACTTGTTAAGTGTGCTGTTTGGTATACCACTTAACAAGGCGTTACAGTAGTCTAACCGTGAAGTAACCAGGCTGTTTATAAGGGTTTTTGTGGCATCACTGGTAAAATACCGTCTGATGTGACCTATTCTGCGAAGTTGTGCATATCCAGCCCGGCACACCGAGTTGACTTGTTGTTCCATATCCATACCGCTGTCAAATACTGCTCCAAGATTCCTAACACATTTCGTGGATATTATCACAGAATCACCGACCTTCACAGACACGTCATCAATGTACTTGGAGTTACGCTTTGATGTCAATAGCATTACCTCAGTTTTGTCAGCATTGAGCTTCAGCATGTTGGAATTCATCCACGAGACAATTTCAGCCAGACAGCTCTCAGTGCGGCGCAATGCTTCACTTCTGGCCACAGCCTCTATCGGCTTAAAAGATAGGTATAATTGAGAGTCATCAGCGTAGAAATGATGAAGAAGTCCATGACGTCTGCATATGGCACCCACGGGTTTAGTGTACATGATATAGTTCTTTGGACCAAGCGCTGATC
>NW_026461623.1:0-69678 GCF_021730395.1 Mercenaria mercenaria | reverse complement strand
GATCATCTTCTAATCTCTCAATATTCGACTAGATGTGCTGGTCCCAAACAAAACCGGCGTGTTGCAAACAAGTGCTTGATAAAATGTAACTTACATTTGACTAGCGTTTTTTTTATTACTTTTTAGAAAACCTAGAGAACGATTTGCTTTGGCGGATATACGATTGATACGAGCGGGTATTTTGCCTCATCTGCTTCAGTCAGCGGAATATTTCCCATCTTGATTTTACCCGCCCTCTGCTTTAACGACAAGAAGAGTGTACTGTGAACAAAGATATATCTATACTTTCATGTTTACATGATTTTGTTTTGTCACCGAAATACCAATACTCCAGCTACTATCATGCAGTACCAGGGTAAAGTTAATTTAGGTCATCTTAATGAAAGGTTATTTCGGGTTATTGGTACTTCAAAATATTATAGAGACAATATTGAATAAAATCATACTTATGTTAAAACGTTGCAAAAGAACATTTAAACCGACATTAAAGAGACACATTATCTTTGTTTTATATCCCAGACTGCACAGTCCATAGATGTTGCAAGTTATCATGTGCTGTTTTACCTTTTATATGCTCAGGATTGAAAATGCACAAATCCAGTGCATCAGTTTTACGTCAGCAAGTATCTCTATGAATATAAGAGACATCCAGACCTTTTTCTTGAGCATTTGGAAATTTGCATTTTATATCCGATTCGTCTAGTCTGGGAAAAATTAATATGTCATGAGATACGTGACTTTAGTGCCCTCCACCTACCCCCATCAAAAAAAAAAAATGAATGCAGAATTTAAATCACGTCTGATTTAGCAACAAACTTAAATTAACCAACCGTGATTAAAGAGCGATTCCTAATTTCATACAAAAACAAGTAAATGCAATCATAAAGGTACACGTTATCATCAGATGGGCTAGAACCTTAAAAAACAACCTTAAATCGAATTCTGAAAAGAAACTTTTGATGAATTATGAATAGAATAAAATAAGAATATAAAAGAATAATATAAAAATATAAATATAACCGACTTTTATTTCTACATAGGCAACTGCCTATCTTACTGATTACAGACCTAAAGTCTTCTCTGATACAAGTTCGTCTTTTTATCGCCAGGACTATGGAGTACTCACAATCCGTAATGTATTATCAACCATTTGCCTAACGAATGGAAATATGTTTGTTTATCCTCAATTTACTTATAAATAATATGAATATATTTCTATTGGTCTTTGACATTGTGTAATATTATCAATTTACATGTATTCTTACAAACAATCTGTAGTTAATCCTTTAGTCGAAAGCACTCCACGTTCTGAGAATATTTGGAATACATGAGAAGTTCTGTTCGGAATGGCATCACTCGACTGTGGAGTATGACTCTTGTCTTGTGTACAGGTAAGTCGCAGTGTGTCCACTACTCTTAACTTAAAACAAAGAGGACATAATTCATTTACTTCAGCCTTACTCTACTTATCCTGAATCAATAGAAAATTCAACATCACAAGCATTTAAGCTTCTGTGTGCTTATGAAACTTGGCCTATGCATTCTTTCACTGAAAGGATAAATTATTGCATCATATGAAAAAAACTCAAACTTTGTTGTTAATACCACAAAGGTTTATCCGTGAAATTCGAAGCCGCTCGCTTATAATTTTGTGAACAGTTGTAGTTCTTCAAAAGAATATTATCATCAATATAATCTTGTGTGTAAACTTTGCGTCCCACACCAAAAACTCTGTTGAAATGTGAGGCGTAATATAATTTCAAATAAGATATGGATTTTATTCAGTTGTTTATTGGTTTCGTTTTAGTTATGACAAATAATTTGAAGTGCCAACATGCCAGACCGACAAATTAGCACGAAATACAAATAAGAGGGTCATGATGACCCTGAATCGCTCACTTGAGCAATATGAGCCACATGTTTCAAATGGCTAACTAAAGCTAAACTAATAAGAAGATAGGTCAATAGGTCGCATTCATGGTAACTGGAAGTCAGTTTTAATATCTGTGCGCAAAACTGTACATGTCATTCAAATTTTAAGGCTGTATCTTAAAATACAATAAAGTAGGTCAGTAGGTCAAGGTCGCAGTCAAGTGATACCTAATCGCTTGGGGTCATCAGGTAATTATATTTAAACAGTCTAGGAAATATGATCTCATAATGTTTGAAGTATTTTCTTATATAACTCATATACAATTGATCCCCGGGATGGGGCCTCTTTTCACCCCAGGGGCATAATTCGAACAATCTTGTTAGAGAATCACTAAGAAATGCTACATACCAAATATCAAAGGCTTAAGCCTTGAACTTTCAGACAAGAAGATTTTAAAAAAATGCTATGCAAGTCTATGTACAACTTGGGACCCCGGGACAGGGCCTCTTTTCACACCAGGGACATAATTTGAAAAAATATGGTAGAGGGCCACTAGGCAATGCAACATATCAAATATCAAAGGCCTTGGCCTTGCAGTTTCAGGCTAGAAGATTTTTATTTTTTTCCGATATAAGTCTATGTAAAACTTGGGACCCCCTGGGTGGGGCCTCCTTTCACCTCAGAGGCATTGTTTAATTAATCTTGGTAAAGGACAACTAGGCAATGCTACGTACAAAATATCAAAAGCTTAGGCCTTTTAGTTTCAGACAAAAAGATTTTGAAAGATTTTCCTATACAAATCTATGCGAAAATTGGTACCCCCGGGGCAGGGCGTCACTTTACCCTAGGGGCATAATATGAACAATCTTAGTAGAGGACCATCACGCAATGCCAAATACCAAATATCAAAGGCCTATGTCTTGTGGTTTCAGAAAAGAATACTTTTAAAGTGTTTTCGCATATAAGTCTATATAAACAATGTGACCCCCGGGGCGGGCCCATATTTCATCCTAGGAGAATTATTTGAACACTCTTGGTAGAGAACTACTACATAATACTACATACCAGATATCAAAGCCCTAGGCCCTGTGGTTTTGGACAAGAAGAATTTTTAAGTTTTTCCTTTTTGTTGCCATAGCAACCAGAGTTCTGCTTGGAATTCAGTTCTTTGAAAAAAATTTGAAAGGGGACTACCCAGGGATCATTCCGATGAAGTTTGGTGTAATTCTGCCAAGAAGAAGATATTTTTGGAATTGTACACGGACACAGGAAGCAAAACGCACGACGTACCTTTGGCTCAGGTGAGCTATAAAAACACTTCTTTAAAAAATTTAATTCATGTCCTAAAATACGAGGGCTGTTCAAAAATAACGTAGACTTTTGCTTATTGTGTAAATAATAATGTGAAATACGTCGTTGTAATTCGGAATCTCTCTGTAATTTGGTCACATATTTTTTTTGTAACATTTTTGCTGATAGGCGAAGCGCGACGAACATTTTTATTACCATAGCTACGCATAACCGGCGCAGTTGCTTTTTGATCTGCCGCGATTTGAATTCAATCGCTAATGTTCGCAGCTAAAAGTAAATTGTTTGGCCAAAAAATATGCCAAAGTGCAGCAACACGTCAGGGCGACATGTACTTAGAGTATGGCGTCATTCCGACGTGGGAGACGGAAGAAAACAACGTTTGAACTAAGTGAGTATTACTGTTTATAATGCATGTAATGTCGTCATCAACTAACATGGATGATAAGACAGTTGCTTAGTTATTACGAACAGCAACTACAAATCATAATTCAATGAAGCAGACGCAACAGCAATGTTCAGTCATCTGAGTCTTTACCTTAAAGTGGTATAAACGATTCTCAAATGTCCAGAATTGTTTAAAAGCAGCGGAAATCGAGGGAGAAAACGGAAAAACGGCGAATGGACATTAATGCCAATGTATGACGCCGTAGTTAAAGACCAAGTACTCACCCTGATTACTCTGTCTGAGATGCGTGTCGTTAGTGTTCATATATATTCAGTATTCTAACCAAACAACTTGCTTTGACTTAAGTATTGCTCATGAAAATTTAAATATGAATTAATGCAAACTTAATGAAAGTATCACAGTGAAGGCACGACTGAAATATGATCGACGTGCGCTGGGTCCGTGTAAGTGACTGTTTTCGAGGAAGCGTAACTTCTGAATGCATGCTCATAATCACGTCAAATTTACAGTGCTGTTAGTAGAAAGACTGCAAATCATGATGGTATATTTATTGTTTTCCTTGATTAAAGTATATAAAAGCTAGAGAAAAGGTCTACGTTATTTTTGAAGAGCCCTCGTACCACCAATGTTTTCAGAACTTGTATGTTAATCTTGTATTCGTAAGAAACTATACCGGGATAAGCTGGTGTAGGATTTTCTCCTGTAAGTTTTAATACGCCCAAAGGGACGTATTATGTTATGATGCTCGTGTCTGTCCGTCCGTCCGTTAGCAATTTCCTGTCCACTCTGTAACACTTGAACCCCTGAAATGGTTGAAGGGATTCAAAGAAACTTTGAAGCGGCTAAATGCAAGGCCACGATTACAATTTGTTTCGTGTCCATTCTGCAACTTTTTAATTGCTTGAAGAATTTTAAAGAAACTTGGCATAAATGTTCATCGCATCAAGACGTTGTGCAGGGCGCATGTTTCGGATTGCTTGCTTCAAGGTCAATATCACACGTATTGTTTAAGGATCATACCATCGGGTGTTTCCTGCGCCGCAATACGGGACTCTTGTTTATTTCTGCAGGTGCTTTTATATCAACTTGATCTTGAGCTTGAGAGCACATGTCTTCTCTGTCTTTGAATTCCTGTGACTTGCCTTGAGTGTGTGTGCATATTTTTGGTCTGAAATTGACGAACAAGTACTCATATAATTCGTACAAGGGTTCACAGTTATAGCAGTTATAAGTTTTATTCCAATAGCCTGGCCTAAAAGCGCATGAACATCAAACTAAAAAAATATGCACAACATATCTACAAAAATAAACTTTTGTTACTAATAGGCAAATAATTGGATACTATATCTTTCTATATGATACAGAACGAGTACAATAAAGTATACTGAAAGCCATCCTTAATGTCAGTCTTACATAAACTAAACGTTCTTTAATTGCATTCTGCATTTTCAATCGTCTTTTTTTCTGTAGGACGTTTGTGGTCAGTACACATAATATGACAAATAAATAGATAAACATAAATTCTTAGTATACGTAAGTCTTTCAAAACTGTCAAATTGAAACGTTTTCTTGAAAACCGTATAATTATTGCATTTACTAGTTTAAGTGTTATAACTGTAATTATTTCACTGCTGAATAAATTGATCCCTTATTGTGGTTTAAATCATATTACGAAACAAGAAATATGTTTAAAAAGATACACGGCCGTAACAGCCGACATACACTTTAAGCTACAGAATGTGCATGTAGTTCTTGAAGTAAATTTTCCATGCTTTTATGTAGAACATATTTTACATTATAAATATATTAATTATAAACATGGAAGCAAGCTTTGACAAAAAATAAAAGTAGGGGCTGAAAAGTGTCGGGATGGGGTATGGGGTTAGGGAAATGATCATTTTTTGAAATCGTCAAAGGGTACGAAATGACAAAAATTGGGATGAGTTGACAAGAGGACAAGTTGACTGTCAATCGGTTATGGAAGATCACTCCGTACCAGAGTGGCAGAGATGAACTCTTTCGCAAGGGATTCTGATAGGTTATTTCCACAGGTGCGTCGTAACAGATTATACTGTCTAGCAATACAACTGAGATCACATGCACATCACATAAGAAAATATTATCTATTCAATTCGGAAGGCTTTGGACCTTTTTATCCGCCAATCAAAATGTACAACTTTAATCAGCTATTAAATGAACTTCACTTCACCCCAGATATAAACAGGAAGTAAATATGAAATCAATATTGGCCTGCGGCCGAATTAGGTAAGTGTTGTTTAACCATTAATCGATATCCCAAAGTTCTCTATTTTAACATAAATCGATTTAAGCAAAATGTAAAAAAGTCACACTTAACAACTTCAAAGTACGTCTTTACAATATTGTATATCATTCAGAATTTTACGCCATATATTATATTTAAAACTCTACAGGTTTTATCAAGTTAGGCATGGGTAAAGTACAAAGTTCTTCAAATATCGTGACACTTAGTATAGTAGTTCATTTTTTAAAAATTCAACAACAAATTTTAAATGTTTCAACTACAGCTACTTAACAATAGTAATGTTTCCACAATCCAATACTTCGGAACAATACACTAGAATCAGGCTAACCCTTTGTGGTATCAAAATCTAAATTGTTGACGGAAATAGCTTCATTTATTTGAACGAAATCAGACATCCAACTTCTGGCATTAAAATTCATTTTGACAATTCTTTTCGGCAAAGTTTGTTGTTTGTAAAACGCCCTATTGAATTATAAGATTATTCTGGAAGTTATACTTGTAATGTAATTTCAAAAAAGGGTGCTAGGCTACTGTTTTAAAAGACTAAATTATTCAATGTCTTGGATAATATATATTCATTCAAAATTAGTTAAAGGCTTTCACCGGAAACTCTTGACCTTTTAAAATTGTTGAAATATAAAATTGACAAGTTAGCGTAGCTCTGGGCAGGTTAAGACATAACACCAGAAAAACTACATCTTAATTTGGTAATCAACAGTCTGGCCGGTGCATATAAAAGGTCTATGTACTAGACATACAGGAGGCGAGGCGGCAGAGCCACCAACCGTGGTTCTGCCAACGTAAGTCAAAATACCATTATGCCTCGTTAGGTTACCTTCCAAATATGTAGATTTCATGAAAGACAACTCAAACATAATTAGTTCTTAACATTTTACAGTAGCTAAATATTATTTGAAAGATGGACACTGAGACAATAAAACTACTTGTATTAAAAGACTTTCTTTAACTACCTGAAATTAAATAAACATCAGAAATGAACTATTGTGTCTTCAATCTTATATATGTGTGTGAAAGTTCTACCACATGTTTTACAAGTCTGATAACACTGGTGCCATGTGGCTTTTAGAGGCCATTACGCTACATACTTAACAAAATGTTTAAAGCAACACGTTGTATTTTTGAATATGTTTTGATTTACTAGATTTCAACAATATTTGTATTTCCTTATTTTACACATGTTTCCAGCAATCAAATCAAATATTGGTCACCAAATGCTGTGTATGAAAACGTGTATTTTGCACGAGAAAATAATGCGTGTTTCAGATCTTAGTTTTCAATCAGCGGAAATATAGCAATAATGAATTAGGAAATGACCAACACGCCGTTGCGGTTAGTACGTTTGAACTCATATCAGAGTTTTATTTTTCATGTGAAATACGTAAGAGTATTTAGGAAGCAACAACTTGTGAACATCCTGTGTAGTACAAGTAAAACATTTATTTCTCTGATAAATTTTTAACTTCGCGAACTACGAGCCTCGATATCTAATTTTAATACCACTCTTCTGAAGTAACAAATCATTTCATTTTATTCATTTAATTCTTTTGGTAAATATTTGTATACAGACAAACATAAATATAAAGCGGAAGTATGGTCATGCACCAACATATAGTGTACGCCAACGCCTAATTTTCTCCATAAAAATTTTGAGAACGTTTTAGACTGATCATCGACAGTAAGTGGGGGCTTTTGAGTAAAAAAATTCGCGTACATTTTTTCTCTATGTGTAAAAATGTCACAAAATCTGTTTTGAAAAATGTAGTCAATAAATAATATTTACATTCGCCCTATTCATTTCCATTGAAAATTATGACATTCATTTCGTACGAACAGCAAAAGGAAAGGCGCGAAAGTTACGTCATCACAAGATAACCGGCCGCTGTTTTGACCACGTCCGCGTATAGTCAGGGAGAACGTTCCTTAGATGATGTCGCATTGTTCCGTCTGGTGCACAGAATGACCGGGAAGCTGATTTTAATGTTAAATGCCACAAACTATTCGCAATGAATAATATTATCTTGTTTACAAATAAAAAGGAAATATAATGTAAATATAAGAAATGAAACAATTTTTTCGGTGTTCATGCGAAATGAACAACAGAATACGATCGGCAAATTAAACATGAATCGCTAGCGCCATTCATGGATTTGCCGATCCTATTCTGTCGTTCATTTCGCATGAACACCGAAAAACTCATTTCATTTCTTAATTTATTGTCAATTTCTTTCTTCACGGCTCAGGCCGAACATACTAGATATAGAATTTTCTCTATAAATGTGCTCATATACCACCAACAATTGTAATTAATATTCTTGTGTTTGCAGAAAAACGATATTTCTCATGATCTTTTGTCCTTGATATGACATTCGCATGTTACGTATAGAAATACTAGATCAATGCCTACTTCTATGATTTTTACAAATTGGATTGAGGTCGTAAAATGCTTAAAATCACATTATCCCGAATATTGATCCTTATGTTGTGCTGACATATATTTCATCTTTGACATATTTCTATCAACATGTCGTCACCTTAGTGCAGTAAGTCAATAAGTCCTTCTTTAAATCAATGCAGTTATCCACTTTTTGCACTGAGGTGATGATGTGTCAGTTATTACTCATTGTAAAGATATTCGCGATATATAAAGTTTTGCTTTGGAAGATTTGTATATAAACCCCGCCAGATCAACATGATATTTGAATAACTTTTCATTCAAAGGACATTTATTTAAATGTTAACATATTTAGTCAAACAATCTTCAGTAAGAATAACAAATTCTTCAGATTTACGCTTAAAATTTTGCGATTAAACAAAAATACTTGCATCCATGACTTTCTACAGTGTCAAAATCTTCAAGTTTGGTTTCACAGACGCATATAAATTAAAGATATGAATTGCATAAAAATGATAACTTTTGCATCTTTCGACCGTTTCAGTGATTATATTAATATATATTAATTGCCTTAATTCTTTTCAATAGCATTATATTCTTTAATGCGCTTATCTGTTACAGTATTTAAAATATTTGTCAGCAATGATTCTTTAAACACTGCTATCTATATTTAATTGATTAGTTTTTTTATCTGCATATTAGCCAGCACAAACTTAGTTAAGCAGCATCCTCGGATCTTCCTCCACAACGGAAACAACAGAAGTATCTTTTATAGTGTCGGTGTGACTATGAAGCCTCCCCCCAAGAAACAACGACATCAACAAACTGATGTTACAAAGGCAACAGTTGCTGTTAAGCATACACGAGATTAATTCAAGCGGTACAATATTCGCTTGGACAATTTGTACAAGAAATGACTATCTGTAATTATCCTCTCTTACTCAAATAACTCTAAAGCCAACAACAAAAATAAACAACAACAAACCAACAAACCGATGTCAGAAAGGCTACAATTGCTGTTCAGCATACACAATATTAATTCAAGCAGTGCAATATTAACTTGAAAAGTATGTACATGGAATGAACATATTTACTCACACATCTTTACTAGGTAATATCTGAGGACGCTGGATTTCGTCATCTGACGATTTAATCGACATCTGTTCTTCATGTATATAAATACTCGCATTAGATGTATTCTTTGGAGATGCAGGATATTTCCATTTGCCTGTTGTGTTTTTTGTAACAACACCAGCTGATTTAGAATAGACTGGTTTTCTTGTTTGTGGTGGCGATGGAGGGCTGGAGTTAAAACTCTTTATTGGGCACTAAAAACAAATTAAACATTCAAAGATATAAGTCGATTTTTCGGAAACAATATACTATTCTAACACGACCAATTCATTACCCTATTAAACAAAAGATACTTACATTTTGTGTTACTATGCAATACAATTACTTCAAAACAACAAGATACATAGTGGCGTGTTGAAAATTTAAACCACGCATAACAAGTAACTATATGTAAAACATACCTTCAAATATGTAGATACTAATCCTTAATAACGTGATCAAACGGTGGTTACCAGACTTGATCCAAAAATTGTTTAATATGCTATATTAAAATTTTGTTATTTAATTTTTCTGTGTTTGAACTTACATATTATGAGTCTCTGTCCATGGAAAACCAGAGACCCACTGTATATGAAAACACCCCAATCAGCTTCTGTAGTTTGAACAATTGTAGAACTAGCACGGGATTGTCGTGCTTTTTTCATTGTAATAATTAATCCGCTTATTATAGGAGATTGAAATTGATGAACAAACAATGCAATAAACATTTTTTCTTGAATAGCCTACTCTAACTTTCATTTAATCCCAAGATACGATGCATCATTTTTGTATATTTACAGAAAAACTTTTAAGCACTTTGTGGCATAGCCATAGATAAATCTTATTAACAGACTATACCTGTAGTTCTTGGCTAAAGGTTTGCTGTTGTATACTTTTTATTTCACGTCCATGTGTAGGTGTTAGCCAATCAACTTCAGAAAATACTTCTTCTTTTACCTGGATATCATCTAGTTTGTTTGAGGCGTTTTTGTTACATTGTGCTCTAAAATTGACGAAAACCATTGACGGAGTTATATCATTTAACAAGACATTATCACATGTGTCGTAATGTAAAAAGGAAAATCGTGACAGGAAAAGCCATACTCAAAGAACCCAACCGCCCATAAAACAATCCACATGGAAATCTGTGTATCTGCATATACGTATACGGTAACTGAGCACGTGTACACAATGAAGTAAAAATAAAAACGAACACAAACTTATATATATGATGGACGGACACAGTAGGGTACTGCCTAGAAACGATCAGTGGCAAAAACACCATCGGGAAGTTTAAAGTAGTTTTCAGCCACCAAACCTCATTCTTAAACACCTAACATTTCGTATATAGTAAGACAGTGTGGATTCATTGCACACATAACAGTAACTGTAGGACTATATTGTTAGACACAAAATATGCTTACGTAAAGATGATATAAGTCCACACCTACTGAACCGTAAACATACGTATTTGATGACTTGTAGAAGCCAGATCACCAAATTATAATTGTTGTTATATTTATGCTGACACTGATTACATGAGGCAACTAGCCGTTCAATGGCAATCGCCTCCTCCCTCGAACAAATCAATAATTTAGGGTTCGAATTCCAACGGATACCTAAATATATTCCTTTATTTCCAATCGGTTCATAAGATAAGGTGAGTGCTTATTTGTAAGAAGTAAGGGTAGATCATAACACTGACGAGAGCGTATGTTGTGATATACGTAAATAGTGGTATCCCAATTCCATATTTGAAGTAACCTATTTGGGACATAAGCTGGAAAAAAAATTATTCATCCTAATGCTTTATATCTTAATCATTGTGAAGTGTATATTTGAATTTTATTTATTTTTAATGTATACATACAAACAAACAAACAAGATATCAAGCAATGCTTACTGACTGCCTCAATCACCTGTTCGTCAAAAGAATATCAAGAGGAAAGTGGATTTTAACACACCGTGACTTGAATTATCCGGCATTCAAGAGGGTCGAATCTCTTGTCCCATCTCTAAGGCTATTTCTGTAATTTATCTAGATTTGTCCGAAGTGCCAGATGATACGTTCATGTAAGTCATTCATATATACCGGGAACAAGATCGTATTAACAACTGACCCACCCCTGTGAAACTTCGGATGTAACTGGTATAATTGCTGTGCTCTCATCCTTCAGTAGTATAACTGTATGTGTCCGACCACTCAGAAAGGAAATATTTAACTCATGTTGAAAATATAAATTAATTTGAATTAGTGCATGCCGCACAAGACATACTTTTCGTATGATTTAAATGATAATCCTTAAATTAATTCGCTGATTTACTCACACATTACTATCTAATACATCCGACGGATGGCTTTTGTTATCTGATGACTTAATGCCCGTCTGTTTTGTCCTGACACATCCTACATTCAAGCTCTTCTTCGGAGGTACTTTACCATCAGATGATGTACCATTAGATTTCTCTTTGTCTGCTATAAGTAGTATACTTCCAGGTTCAAGATGGGTCATACCGGTTGGTTTTAAATAGTTTGACTTTCTTGTTAATGAAATACCATGCAAATCACGATCTACTGCCTGAAATAGAATTCAAAAGCAATATTATTTTCTGCAATGAGCTATCAAAAAGTAAACATCTAAAACATAAAACAGGTATACATGCATGGGTTTTTTACATTTTTAATCAGTTTGATACAAGCAATTAATAACGAGAAGCGTCATTGTCTGCAATTGTATCCTGTGTAACAGTCATTCACCATTCAACACTACGACGGACGATCAAATGCAATTGACAGCTAAGGTAACGACGTCAATCATACGTAGGATTCTACGCAAATATTTTTCTGTATTTATAGAAAAATATATATCGGAACTACCTGGCACAATATTTTCTCTTGTTGGATTTTTATTTCACTTCCACTTTTAGGTACTTGCATATCAATTTGATCTGGAGAGACTCTACTTTCTCTGTCTTCAAAATCCTGTGATTTGTTTCGAGTGTCTATGCATAACTGTGTCCTGAAATTAATGAAAAAAATATATGTGTACTCAATTTCTCTATCAGTATATAAATCAAAGCTTGGTTTAAATATTCTTTTATTTGGCATAACTGGCCTTAATATACACCAGACTGAATAATTTGACGCGAAAGGAATAATGACATATTTCAAAGTATATCGTATGGTCGAACTTAAATCAAATCAAATCATGTCTGGTGTAGAAAGTCAGCAAGTACGCCTCCTTCTTTCTTGGGAGTACAAGCTTGATATTATACAGTCAGCGCTATTGTCTTTCTTCAGGCTAACTTTGACAACATACCGGGTTCTTCGTAAAAAAATCAGAATTACTATAATAACATAAATTAAACAGGAAGTCCAATTGGTAAGAAAATTGTAAATTACTATCTTTGCAACAAATAAAAGTATTTTGAATTTTTCTTTCCAACAGAACTGGTTTTCCGGAACTTAAGATTCTGTTTTTTTTCTTCTGATAGTTGTTAGTTTGGTTGCTGTTTTAAGTAACATGATTTTGTTGTTTCTGATAATTATTTGATTAAGGTTATTTCCTCTTGTGTATCGTTTATAACAATTGTTTCTAATTTCTTTTTCCATTTTTTTGAATTGATGCAAACAATCAAAGATAGTTAAAAAATAAAGTATATGATATTCGTTTTGAATACATTGTACATCAAATTATTTGAACTGTTTAGTTTCTACATCGAAGATATCTTTAATATAAATTATATTTTTCCTTATCCATAAAGAAAAAAATATCATTGCTTTATTATGTTAAAGAGATAATTATTCCATATTATTTGCATTGCAGAGTATCTGCCCTAGAACCTTATTTTAAAGTAATTCTAACAAATAGTTTTTTTCTTAAAATTGAAACATACCTATATAGTAATGTTTATATAGTAAAGTTTAATATGATCTAAATTTGGACAACTCATCACTGACATGGACTAACAACCATTTGGTAGGGACAAACACATTTGACTTAAAATAATCATAATTCTCAAGATTTGTACTATACAGTGACGTTATCGCATATCAATTGTATGTGTTATGTTAAAACTGAGTGTAAAAACATTTTTGAAGAAGGCATGGATATTTTTATTAAACTATTATAGAGTATAATGAATCAAAAACAGGATTACATGCAAGGGTAGTCGACCGAAAGTGCCATAAGGAGGCCTCAAAAGGGGAACCATGTTTCATTTACAATATTCAAACATATTAAAACAATTTTCAAAGAAGCTAATTCATGAGCTTAATCAATCATAACGCTTGACACAAAATAAATCTTGGTTATGTAAATTTGGAGGGGTTCAATTGGAGATGCGGTCTAGTGGTGAATGTGTTACCAATTTAATACGAATATAATTGGTTCAAGCCCTGCTACAGTCAACTTCTCACACGATACCACTGAGTAAAAAACTGGATTTTATTAGAAAATGGATTACTTTTCGATATTAACGAATTAAAAGCGAGGTTGGTTCATTTTATTCATGTCTACCAGTGAAACTTTGTCAAAACTTACAGTAAAATACGTGAAACGCGGAAAAACATAAAGCCGGAACTAAATCCAGGAAAATACCAAATGGACAATCATCACCTTGGGAATCGATCTCCGAATATGAGCGCGGGTAGTGATTTATATAACTTCTTTTAAATACTCAAGAATACCTACAACCAGATTTGAACAATACACCACCGATGAATTACAATGGGCAGTGTCAGATATGATGCAAGGGATGCAAAGTGCTAAGACTCCACAATCATCAGTGTTTCTAAACGTGAAGTCACCCAGCTGGGCTATCTATTAATCACAAGACAAATAAGCGGCATTCCCAAAATTTAGATCACAAAAGAACGATCTGTCAACAAGATAAGAGGAACTGTTGAGACATGCAGACGAAAGTATCTAACTTAAAACGTAAAGTAAAATGTTTGGGGAAATATATATGAAAAAAGATCTCGAAGAACACCGCAATGATTTGAAAACGTTCAAAGAGAGTTAAAGATAAACTACAGTCAGTATGTAAATCAATTAAAAAGAGCCAAAGACTGTCAACTACATAAAGATGATCTCAACACAAGATGTTAGGGCTAGAAGCTAGATACAGGCGAGAAAACATATTATTCTATGGCATATGTAAACCTCCAACACTGAAGGATGGAGATATTGTGCAACCAGGTGAGAATGCGAGAAGATAAATTCAAAGAACTTATCAAAACACTCTTGAAACTGAAATAGACAGCATAGCATGAGGTTTGATATAGCTCACATGCTTGGGGGAGGCGAAGCGACATTTTAAGACTGACTGTCGTAAAGTGTTCACAACTATATATACAAGAAAAAGGTTTGAAAGAAATCATTCGATGAAACAATTATAAATAAAGTTACAAACTTAAAACATGGGATACGCGTACAATCATCACTACAGTACAGAGAAGCGCGAAAGATTCTTTTCACAGACAAAAGAAGAAAGAGCATACCTCAAACTATTAGTCAGAAATAAACTCTAAACTCTAAAGCTGTACAAAATATACTTAAGGTATTAATGGTGAATTTTTCAAATGTTCAAAACAATGTTACAGCATTATACTGTATCCATTGAGATACTTGTATGAAAAATTAAACAAGTTTTACCGTGTCGTTTTTGTTTATACATTTTGTATAATTCATAATATTTCCTAAAGTGGGGTTGTTTTAAAGGGTTTTTTCTCACTTTATTCAAAAATAACCTTGGGGTAAAAGTAAAACATACTTACATTTCTTTCACAATATGTAATCTAAAAAGTAAATCCCTGGTTTAGATGATCTCAACATTTACAGAAATTTCTGATAATACAGTAACTATTTTGTTCAAGCAAGGAAGAAGAATATTAAGTACGGAAGTGTTCGAAAAATGATGTGGAACCCGGGCGACCGTGGATTTTGGACATAACATGATTAGTAACAGAGTATTCTGTTATGGTTCGAATCCGGGCTTAGGGCTTATCCGAATTTGTGCAACTTGAAATGTTATTATCGTCTTATTTTCAGATTTCGGTGTTTCTGCATAATTTACCTGATGAACAACGTACAGACAGATGAACATAATGTCATTTTTAACGCTATGTGTCTCTGTCAGGCCATTTGATAAATATTCATAACTTCTCGTATATTTTGCGGGTACAGTGGCTGGAAATGTTGGAGTTTACGACTTTCCATCTTTGAGCTTCCGGTGGTCGGTAAAACTTATGGATAAGGCCAGAAATTACGAATATTATTATAAATAATTATTTATGTCTTGCATGTGTTTAAAAGATTTATTTTAGGTACAGCGCAAGTTATTTAGAGGTAGGATCGACCCCGAAATACTTGTGGAGCAGGTGCGCTGACAATTTGACGATAGCAATGGCAGAAGAGCGGAGACCTTGAGTTCCAGCAATTCTGACCGGCTTTCCTGCAAATCCTGCATCGCATGATATATAACGAAAAGCGCGCCTTGGTTCTACCTCTTCCACGCTTTGGAAACATTTATATTTTAAAGTCAGTTCTTTAGATTTTGTGATTTTGTCAAAGTTCACACTAGTTATAGGAATAGGAGAATTTCGAAAGTGAAAGTAAGGATGGCGTTCGATGTTTGGTTTCAACTTGGAGTTTCTGGAGTTTAGTTAAGTTATTTCTTGTTTTGAATTTCTATTTTTGTATTTTATGTCGTGTATAGTCTGGTGGTTTTACCCCCTGAAAAAAAGTTTATAAGAGCCGGAATGTTAAAGCTTGGAGACAAAGACTTTATTAAAGTTTAAACATCCCTGGTTCATCTGGGTTAAAGGTCATAGGGTATATATACAGCACAAAACAGCTAACCGCATTTGCTAATTTTCCAATATCTTTGCAAATTCTGTAAATACAATTTTGAAATTTTGCATACTTTTAGAATAAAGTGTTGTAAATAAATTTCGAAAATATTAAGTGACGCCAACATATAATTTTATTCAATTTACTAACTCACCCAATTTGTAAAAAAGTCACAAAAACACATAAAAGCTGTGTTTTAATGAACAAGTGAATACCAATTGTAAGTTACTAATTTTTTTTCTAGCGAATGGTTAAATATGACACGAATGATGAAGGCTGCTTTTAGAAAAAGCAATTGAACGAAGTTATTTCATTATCTTCCCAAAATACGTTCTCGTTTTTAGTATGTACATGCACATTGTAAACATTTTTGTTTACTTTTTGTGACCTGTCAAAAATTGGTTGAAATCGTAAAATGAATGAATATCATATCTGAAGTCGTGTTTTGGTTTTGTTGAAAAATTCGGCATTTTATCAATAACATATTGCTCTGAGTGTACTCTACATTTCAAGAAGTATTTTGTGTTATTTTTGAAGATATTGGCAAACAAATATGGGGTCGGGGCACTTAGCTATTTTGTTTATTATGTATTAGTTATATACAACTTTAGAAAAGCCTTTATTTTACAGGTTAAAAACGTCCCAATAAATCTTTATGTAATATTTGCATACATATTATCATGAAATACTGTTGAAGTTCACCTTCTGGCAGGACATGTTGTAAAGTTTTAAGTGTTTCTTTTCGTTGCTTTATTAGCTCGACTTTTCGAAGAGAAAGTAAAGCTATTGCACTCGCCCCAGCGTCGGAGTCGGCGTCACCTTTGGGTAAAGGTTTTGATAAAGTCAAATATCTCTGTTACTATCAAAGCTATTGACCTGAAAATTAAAATAGTTATTTACTATTTAAGTTTACACCATGAAAAATAATTGCCATAAGCCTGATTTGAATTTTGATGGAGTTATGTCCCTTTTTGTCTAAGAATTTTGGTTAAAGTTTTTGATAAAGTCAAATATCTCTGTTACTATCAAAGCTATTGACATGAAACTTTAAATATTTATTTACTATCAAAGTCTGCACCAGGAGAATGAAACTCCCTAACTCTTGTTTGAATTTTTACAGAATTATGCCCCTTGTTAACTTAGATATTTTTTGGTTAAAATTGTATAAAGATTTTACTGGCAAAGCTCTAATTCAGAGTCAAGCAATGAGAAAAGTCGAGCGCGCTGTCTTACGGACAGCTGTGACTTGTTTTAATTTGGGGTGAGGCTACCTAAACAAATATTTCTAGTTTCTTGTTAAGATAATTTCCTTTATCTAACTAATGCAATCAGTTTTATCATACTGATGCTCCTCAGTTTAAATGTCACAAATATATGTCAAAGGTGGCAGTAAGTGCTATGAATTATAAATAAACATGATCATATTGCCTACTGAAAAGATACATAACCTTAAATATAAAAGGGTATTATTTTTCAACTTCAAAAATGCTTACTTTTATTGATAAACCATTTAATCACATTAATATTTGAAAGAAATATAAATAAACATAATCATATTGCCTACTGAAAAGATACATAACCTTAAATATAAAAGGGTATTATTTTTCAACTTCAAAAATGCTTACTTTTATTGATAAACCATTTAATCACATTAATATTTGAAAGAACAGAAAAAAATGCCAATTAATTATTTTTTTCTCTTTTCAAAAGAGTAAGTTGTAATATTTCATTATATGATTAAAAGTCGTCATGTATCCCGAACAAGGCTTTAACACAAATAAACCCATATTCTTTAGAAAGATTCAGGATATAGGCTTGTTTAGTTGTGTAAGCTATGTAAACTTGAATACCTTTACCTCGAAGAATAGAAACGATTTTAATGTACAATGTGTTGTCTTACCTTCTATTGCATTTAACGGAAGATATTTTTAAAGTGACACATACAAAAATGTTCACTGTAAAGAGCTTTGTTGGCTTAATATAACAAAAAGGGTATAAACTGTCAGCTTGATACATTGAATAACTTTTTACTTATATTCAGGAAAAGCACAATTTAATAAGATAAAAGAATGTGGTTTGTTGGTGTACAATTCCTTAAATTGTTCTCCTAAGGAACAACCCCTTAACTCATTTCTTGGAAAAATCCTTTAAAATGTATTAAAATGGGATAATTTAGAATTGACAAACTGTGGACCTATAAGAGTTATGTTTTCTTTTGCAGTAAATGTATATATCCCTGTATGCAGTTTATATAAACTTCTTTTCAGGACAAATACATTTTATAAAGGGAGATAACTAGAAAAAGTAAGCTCTACGTAGAGATGGCAACACTTCCTCTCAACGTACTTTGTCATAATGTAAAAAAGATCCAAAAAATCCCTTAGATAATTTTGGAGTTGTCATAACACAAATATGAATCAAAGGAAGGTTATTATAAAGAAAGCAATGTTAAGTTATGGTTCTTGTACAAAAAAAAAACGTCTCTTAATGTCCTCTAATTTTCTAGTTTTCTCTTCAGCACTTTTAGAGTTATAGCCTGGACAACTCAATTAGACAAAATAAGATAAGTCGAAAAGGTTTTTGTACACAGCAATTACCCTTAATGCCACCTATTTTTGTTGTCTTTGTATGCAGTTCCCTTCGCACGTTTACATCAAATGTCACTATAGGATGATCAAAGTAGATGTTTGGTAAACAAACAATATATTGTTACCAGTGCCATCCGTCTAGGGGCATTTTTCACAAACCGCATGTAAATACAGCAATTTCTTTTCAAAGTAGCTGTGTGGGCATATGTATATAAATGACAACTATGTATTATATAATTCATGAAGAGGTATGTACTATATGGCCATACGTATATAACTATATATTAGATATAATTCATGAAAAAGTATGACTTTAAAATTGTCTGGAAATCTATAATTGTTGAATGCATTCAAATGTTATTATCTGCATTTTAAATAACAAATGTGATTTTATTTTTATATTGGTAAGAAATAAGAGATTAAAATGTAATTAAATAATATGATAATATCATATTTAAGGATAGTACTTAATAAAATAATGAAATGCAAAATATTAATATGGTACTAATGAATAAAACAATAGTAAATGTTAATACCAGTGTTGGTCAATGCAGATCTACACTGCACATTAACGTATTGTATGACAATAATAACAACGGTGTGTTACCTACATATATACAATAAAGTTGTGACTTGCCTCTGTGTTCATATTCTGGAAATGTATTATTGTTAATAGAATTTTTATATATCTATCAGAACCAATCGTAACAAACAAAAAGGAATCTTGATTTGAGTTCATATGACCTTGACCTTAGCACTTGTCAAATTGTTTATAATGGTGAATATTTAAGTGACGTCGGTAGAATATACAAACAAAAATTAAAAGCCAATATATGTATTATGTAAGGATGATGTCGGCTGTATTTGGGAGTCGCTAAAAGATGTACATATACTTGTAAACACATGATTACAGAACAATATTTAGTTTTGTCAAATAATTCGTTTATGTGAAGTTAGCAGAAAAGCAGCAAAGGGCAATGAGTTCATATAATTTTTCGGAGCTATTTAACTGCGTTCCTATATGAAAACTCATCTAGGTTATCGGTATATAACACAATATTTACTTGTTTTGATATAAAAGTTTAAAAAGGTAACGTTTCTTGTTTAAAGTGGATAGTAGACGAAAGTCCCCACCTGTAATGGATGGAACAAATTATTCCAGCGGAGCCAACAGTAGGTGTGATATTTACCCTCCAGTCTAGGCCGACCCTAGTGCTAGAAACAGTACCAGTACTGAACACTAGTCGGGATAACAGCCGCGACCTTAAATCGAACCCGGACCGCTGGAGTTGTAGCCCAGCCTGTTAACCACTGCGCCACTCACTCTCTTTCAATAGAGTTTTTATGAACAAAGAACATAATCTAATTAAGTAAAGTATATACAAATTAGCTGCATCTGGCTAAAGAATGCACTTTAAAGTAATTTACAAAAAGAATTATTCAAAAGTCATTTAGAGATGCTTGTTAACTAAGCACTGAAACTTAATGCTCACTGTGTAACTTCGAAAAGTTTGTCAATCTTAAGTGTTGTAATGGAACGTAGATTTTGGTGCAATTAATGGTACGCTAAACAAAACATGATATACCACTATTCAGTGGTAAACAGTTATTGCTCAAAGTGTTGTAAATTGTGGGAGAGGGATTTTATCCATTAAAATTATGTAAAAGCGACTGTAAAAAGAACTCACAAATATAAAAAGAAATCGAATTATACCTATATTATGCAGTACATTTTTTTCAAAAGTAAATATAAGTATCGGTACATACGTTAACATGAAAGCATGCTGAAATAAAACAAGAGCACTGCCGCCTTGCGGCTGCAGATGCTCATCTTGTTTTTTTGTCTCTGTGTGATAGAAATATTGTCATACCCATGATATTTTAAGTCCGAAAGGGGTCGTAATTCTTGCAGAAAAATGTAGAGTTACTGTACTCGCTATGCAGAGTCAGCTTTAAATGGCAAATAACTGCTCCAAGTTTTAAAGCAATAGCTTTGACCGTTAATGAGAAAAGTTGACCTAAACGCAAAATTTAAGCAAAAAATCTGATATTTTCTAAGTCCAAAAGGGGTCATAATTCTTGCAAAAAGCATGATGGAGTTATGTTTCTCGCTTTACAGAGTCAGTTTTTGATGGTTAATAAGTAATGGAAGTTTTAAAGTAATATCTTTGATAGTTTAGGAGAAAAAAATGACCTAAACACAAAACTTGAACAAGAAATATTATATTTTCTATGTCCAAAAGGGGCCATAATTCTTTCAAAAACAGGATGGAGTTAGGTGTTTTTGTTATACATACTCCACTTTTTATGGCTAACAAGTGTTACAAGTTTTAAAGCAATAGCTTTAATAATTTAGGAAATAAATTACCTAAACATAAAACTTAAATAAGAAATATATTTTTGAGCCCAAAAGCGGCCATAATTTTTGCAGAATGCTAAATGGAGTTATGTTTCTTGCTGTGCAGAGTCAGCTATTAATGGTAAACAAGTGTTGCAAGTTTTAAAGTAATAGCTTTGATTGTTTAGGAGAAAAGCTTAGTTAGACATAAAACTTAACCAGGCAACGCCGACGCAAACGCCGACGCCGATGCCGATGCCGATCAAGTGATGACCATAATTTTCAAAAAATCAGATGAGCTAAAAAGGAACCCCATATTCTATAACAATGCTTCAGATATCTGTGTTAAATTATATATAAAATATGCAGAAAAGGGAATATACAACTATCTATCAATAATGTTGTGCTGTACATGATATATATTGATGATAACGTAAGTGCCAAAAGAGCTGAGGTCTGACTTAACAAGTATAAAATACCGTAAATATTAATCTTAATGTCTATAGTATTAATGTGAACATCTGCTGATCTGTTTTCTAAGCTTGTTTAAGCAAGTAGGGTACCACAGTCCTTTTGAAAAAAAGCTTTGTAACGATCAACTGATGGCAGTAAGTACTATTTAGACTACTGAATAGAAAGTAATGTCGTTTAGTGTTTACCGATATGGTTCAGACAACTAAATTCTATAAATGGAGATAATTTGAAAAATGAGCGAGATAGACTCATGATTTTATACACTTTAGTTTCTCTTAATGGTCTTTATCGTTGTGTAAAATTTCAACAAAAATGATAATTTAATTTTAGAGTTATTCTCTGGAAAAGAAATGTTATATAATGTAAGTTTAATAAAGGGAGATAATTAAAAAATAAGCTATATAAATGTATTGTACTTGTACAAAGCACTTTTCCTTTATGTCTTTAATCTTTGTATGAAGTTTGAATAAAATTAATTCCATTTATCACTTTTGGATAACATATTGATAGTATCTATAGATGACATTGTCTCAACGTAAAGTGCATGACCTTTGACCCTAATTTCAGACATTGTTTCTATTTGTTATGTTTTGTTTTAACTTTGCATCAACTGTAAATGACTAAAAAATAGTTTCATAAAACATTTAGGGTACAATTTCCCGGAAAAAATGCCAGTAAACAGTCATTGAAATAAAAGCTACGCAAAACAATCGCAAAATCAGAATTTCATAGCATGACATTTGACCCCTCTAATTTACATAAAACATTGTTATATTTTTTGGAGACAGCTATCAAAGTAACAGGTAAGGTTCAAGCTTCAATAGATATGTTGTCTTCGGGCATTAACATGCCGGCCCTCATAAAATGATTTCTATAGGACTTTTGTAAATAAAACCACCTGATACTTGGAACATGGCGGTCGATAAATGTTTTATCCTGAAGATTGATGACAGCTTTTGGACTACTTTGTTTACATGCAGCGGTGTGTGATGCGGTCAGCCGGTCAGAATGCTCAGCGCCGATGACGTTTGTTTCTGTTAATGTTTTTCACGTGTTCCTCTTTCGTTTTGACAAATAGACAGGAAATACTGTGATGATCCTGAGAGTACTGTCAGCTGCCGATCGTTATGAAAACTTGTTACTTCAATGCTTTTTACAGTTCTTGTTATATTTTGAGCAGTTTTTTAGGTTGTCGCATGCCAAGAAGCAAAAGACAGGTCATTTATGGTACATTCAAATGTTGATAGGGGCATGAAGAGGTCTGCTAGACAAGTAATGTATGTTACAGAGGAAAGTGAAGATGAGGCAGTGCGAAATGCCAAAGACAGACCTAGTAAGATGAGTACAAAACGGGTCAATGCAGTAAATAATCTTTGGTCAAAAGAAACATAAAAGGTGATTGGGCAGCCGAAGAAGGGCGACACTGGGTTGCAATGAGTTCACTTTCCTGGCCGTTGTGAAATAAATTCACTAGCCAATTAAACAAACTATCTATCACTATTTCACGGGTACATTTAGCTACAAAATGAGGCCGACCTAAGTCTCTAGCCCTCACGGTTCAAGAAATAACTATTAGAAAACGAGTGCCTTTCTGCTGCAAGTTTCAGGTAGATAGAAATGTGGCACAACGAAACGGTACGAAATCAGGACTAAAATATGTTTGTCAGCCTAGGATGGGTCAAATTCGCTTGCCATTAAAACAAGTATTACTAAATAAATTATGACTACTCATCACCGTCAGTAGCATCTGCTATACGCGATACTTAATTCTTTCCGTCGGTCTTCAATTGCATTCTCCGCCATTGAAAGCAATATGATAATATCCAAGTAATTTTGTGCAAAAGGTTGCGGTTCTGTTGGATGTGTGTCGCTATTGGCCAATCATAAATTGTGTTTGAAAATACCGAAGGAATTATGTTCAGTGGCGTAGCATTCAATTGAAAGACCGTGGAAAAATTTGAAACGCAAATATCGCGTATTTGAGATGCTACTGACGATTGTGAGTGGCTATAGTTTATGTATTAGTTGTATTTTTAGTAAGAGCCGTACTCGGCTGACAAGCATATGTTAGTCTATGTTAACGTACCGATTCGTTGTGCCGCATGTTTATCTATCAGGGCCTTGCAGCAGGCAGGTACACGATAGATTAATTGTCTGGCGAATTCATTTCACAACGACCCGGAAAGTGAACCCATTGCTCACAGACTCAAATCTCGAGATTCTGGCCTTCAGTAGACATAGTTATCTTTTGAAGGGGGCTCATATTTCACTACATATTTTTCATAATGGACTTTAGGATGAAAACAAAGGTTTTTATCAGCCTGGCCATATATTTGTCCCAGGTCCGATAATCGTGCCTGTGATTGAGAGTACATATTAGATTGCAATGCGAGTGATTTTTCAACAGGGTCTGTACTTATCCAAGTACAAGGTGGTGTTGGAGAGTTATTAGCTATGGTAGTAAAATGTTGACCAAGTCTGAGATACTACTGTGTAACAGACAAAAAACTTTTAGCTCTTAGATACTTTGAGGCAGGAAATTTGAAGTGAGACCATACCACCAAGCATTAGTCTAGTTGTTTTCATATTGGGGAGGTTGGCAAGGTATTTAGAAATCTTGTTTCTTATGACTTTGAGTATCGTTCAGGTAAGAAACATTCAAACGCAGATGGTATGTCAAGGTGTGTATTGTCCTGGGATTGTCAGTGCAATGACGTCGATGAGATGGAGGTTTTAAGGTGTGGGCCTTGTAAAAAGTGTGAGGCGAGAGTACGAAGAGATATGCCGGTGCCTGTGGAGAGATATGTTAATAAGGTGAGTAAAAAAAAAAAACAAGGAAGAATATCCGACAGTGAAAGCCACGTTCAAAAAACGCAGCCTCCCCAAAGACACACACGAACAACTCTCGCATACCACACACAAAAAATGAACACAAAAGGACAAAACAAATACAGGAACACAGTTAGCCACCGCCTTGGAACGGTCAGTGGCAAAACAATCACTGAGGAGTTTAAACCGTTTTATGGTGCACTTAACCTCACTTTTACCCCCACCATGTTTCAAAATTACGAGACAGTGTAAATAAAAGTAATACCCGCCGGGTGAAACCCTAACATACGTAAAGGCAACAGAAGGTATGTAAATTAAACGTAAAACACAAAGATGCCCTTGTAGATATAATATAAAAATACAGTCCTAAAGAACCTTAAACGCATGTACGCAATGCCTTTGCAGAAGACAGAGCAACAAGGGAAACACCCTTAAGGGCCCGACGAAACAGGCCAGAAGACAAAAATCAAAATAGCTCCGTCCGGGTGGGATTTAAGAATCGTAGAATCCTCCACCTGATCCGTCAGACACAATCAAAGAGGAAAGCGTAGCGTCCTACTGTAAAAGGGTTGAACACCAAACATGCCGTGTGTTTCAAAACAGTTGGATCATAACCTCTTTTCATAAAATGTTTAACTACTTTAATAAATACAATTGGAAAATTGCCATGACCCAAAATTTTACGAAGTTTGTAAATCACATCCCCATAAAAGTGGGGTTTGATATACCTTCTCGCAGAAGTAATTTTAAATTGCAATTATATTTCAAAACCAAATCTGAATTACGATAGTAAAATTTGGAAAAATATTTACGTAATAACAGTAGCCCGATTGAAGAAGCTTATTTGTAAAAAATAAGTTACGTTCATTGAAATCCTCAACATGACTACACGCTCTTGCAAACCGAATTAACTGAGAAATATATACCACATAAGATGTAGCCTAGGGTACATCCCCATCCAAATTTTGGTATGTATGAAATTGTCGTAAATAGAGAGATATAAATCTAGAAATGAAGTAGTATTATCCGAGTTGTTAGTCTTATTTAACTGCAGCTCCCTGGGATACATCTTTTCCACTAACTGGTCAAAAATACGGATTATCCATATTAAGTATATCATCCAGATAGCGTGATGTTTTATTAAATGCAGTTATAATGTCTGCCTGTATCTTGAGAAAGGCTAAACATAAAATCTCTTTCATAACAATATAAAAACAAATCTGCAACAAAGAGTGCACAATTTGTTCCCATGGGAATACCAATTACTTGTCTGAAAATTGCATTCCCAAACCTGACGTAAATATTGTTCAATAAAAAGGAAAGGGCTTTACAAACTTCGTAACAGGTCCACACAGTAACATTCTTTACAATGCAGCTAGTAAAAATGCTTTATCGAAATTGCAAGCGAGAAAAGTTGCATTTTCCCAGACAAGTCTTTTGAATTAGGGCAGTAAGTTTTTCATTTATTAGGTTATGAGGTAAAGTCGTATAAAGTGTATAAAAATCGTAAGTACTGACTGAAGACACCTTGTAATTTTTAATTCTAAATTTATCCAGGATTTCGCCAGAATTTTTTACCGACCAAAATAAGTTTTTACCAGAGTTTTCGTATACTTTGTCACAATATCTTTTCACATGGGCTTTAACAGCAGTAAATAAAATCTGTAAAAAGATCCTTTGGAAGCAAAGAATGAAACCAAGAAGAATAATAGCAGACTCGGTTTGATTGAGTCTGTTCATGAGAGGTAATGAAATGTGCAACACGTAAGGCATGATGTTAATAACTTGGAAATATTTGTGGTGGTACAGGGGCTTGAATTAGCGATAAAACGAGTTTTATATGGCTGTTAATGTAATTTTGGAATCCAGTACATAGTAGGAAGTTTAATTTGCTGGTCATCTATACGAACTTTCAAACTGTAAACTTCAGTGATGTGATTAGTATCGATCGTTGTTCATCAAAATAACTCAGTGCATAAGTTTTGGTACTATTTAATTCGTTTCGTAAAACATTTATATAATGGTAACGGTGCGGATGTGTCTCGTCGATCGACAAAGGTCCTTAATCTGTTGGAAAGGCTGAGGCAGAGACGACTGTAAACCTAACGAGAGGTGAAATGTCCTACATTGGCGCCAAAAATAATGTAGAACACGAGAACCCAATCATTAAGGTAAATACAGTAAGAGCCGGTACGCACGAAATTTGAGACAACTCTTCGGGACAATCTTTTAGCCGTAGTACGGAAAAGGTCTCACAGGAAGGCGGGATTGAAAACTCGGTGAATGCGCTTAAAATGGATACAGAGATGGCAAACAGTTTGAATGGGGTTAATTGCAGTAAGGAACCGATGAGGGAAGTTGTGTCAGATCTGTAGGAAGGGGGGCATTCAAAGTCAAGAGGAAACAAAGGTGAGAGTTCAGACTTAGCAGAGGATCAGCCAACCACGAGCAAACATGTGACAGGACACGGAACAATACTTCATCAGAGATCTAGCAGCGAGATAACAGATTTACAACACATAGATTCAGACCAACAACTCATATATATGGCGCGAAGATGTCGAACCTTGATAATAGGCCACACCTTAGCAATGTCACTGATACAGGGCCAGCGGCTAAACACTACTGGTTACTATGGGATTCCCAACAGGTGATAGATGGTATTCTTTATAAGAAGTTTTTCCCGAAAAATGGACTTAACCCAGTATTTCAAATGGTGGTGCCTAGATCATGAATGAAAGAAGTATTGTATGAGGTTCATGGCGAAGTATTAGGGAGACATTCTGGTAGGGAGAAAGACTTATCAAAAACAGAAAATGAAGTACTACTGGTACGAGATGAAAGATGGTGCCAATAATTGGGTTCGTAAGTGCGGCGCATGTAAAGCTGACAATGAAATGTTTGGCTACAGACATCTTGGGTCCATTTCCTTTAACACCTCGTGGCAACAGATATATACCAGTTGTTACTGATCATTTTACAAAGTGGGATGAAATATTTGCCGTTCCTGATCATACTGCAATGACTACTGCAAATGCTATCTTAAATGAAGTCATCTCACGTTACGGGCCTCCAATTTCTATTCATAGTGATCATGGTAGGAACTTTGGGATTAAGATTTTTACAGAGCCCCTTAGGTTAATGGAGGTCCGTAAGACTCGAACATCAGTATAAAAACCAAAATGTAACGGTCAGGCTGAGAGATTTAATGCCACATTGGTACGTATAATAGCTTATCTTAAAGGTGAACAAACAGATTTGGACCTGAACCTTGGATGTCTTGCCGCAGCCTACAGGGCTACACCACATAGTTCAACAGGTTTTACACCGCTGGGCGTGAGGAAAGAATTCCGACAGAATAATCTAGAAACGTCGTGGATGACAATGGTGTAACATCATATGGTGATTGAGCAGAAATGTTACACCAGAGAATAATTACAGCACATCAGGTTGCCAGGCAATCTTGGTAAGCAAAAATCTTGATAAGCCTCATGTGGTTCTGGGACGATCTGTGTATGAAAAGAATTGGAACCACTGCCTTACCCCTGCATGATCGTAAGAGGCGACTAATAGGGTCTTAACACTTGGTTTTGCTGTAACTCTGTAACGTTTTCAAACAGTCTGAAAACAGGTATAAAGCAGGTGACTGTGCATGGTATTTTTATGAAACCAGGTTGCCAGGTATTAGTCCTAAGTTGCAAACTATCGCCTCAGTAGCCTAGTGGTAGAGCGTCCACTTCGAGTGCGGGAGGTCGTGGGTTCGATTCCCGGCCGCGTCATACCAAAGACGTAAAATGGTAGCAGTAGCTCCAGTAAGGCAGCACTATAAAGTTGGGAATTGTGCTCACTGCTACAAGTAGACACCGTTGTCTATATGACTGAAAAATTGTTGAAAAAGGCGTTAAACCCGAACACACACACACACACATAAGTTGCAAACTATGTACAAGGTGTGTGTCATTTTGAAGCGTTTTAACAGTTTCAACTGTGATTAAGCTTCAAGATTCTGATACATCGTGCGTGGTTCACCATGAAAAACTGAAGCCTTATACTGGGGATAAGGTTCCAAAATGGGTAGACAGATTACAGAAGGGTACAAGGTTCTAAAACTGGCCAAGGTCAAGATCTAATCTTGTATATACATTTTTTGTTTTCATGCAAATATTTAGTTTGTGTAACTTCTTTCTGTAGATGGCCTCAGCGATGTTGAAATGTGTAGCCAAACGGGACAGAGTCTATCAGTGCGCAATATGCAGTAAGGCAGTAAGAAAGACGAGGAGTCCAGGATTGAGACTCATTTTTATAGCAGCCATGTTAGTGAATATGATGTGCCCTTCAACCGCTTAACGTGTGATTTCAAGTGCGGTGATGCCCGAAAGAAGGACAAGAAGGTCAGTTCTCCTGGTCACTTAAAGAAATGTAAAGGAGATTTGGTTGCAGCCACAATATCAATTACTGAGTCACCGAATCCAAGGATTTTGAGGTCGGGTGAGGACGTTATAAAAAAGAAAGACAAATATCAAACAGGAAATGCCACGTACCAAAAACGCAGCCTCTCCAGAAACCCAAAGCACGCAGACGTGCACACCACAAACACACACGCGCGTACACACAAAGCCAACACAGGAGGACAAAACGAACAGAGGAACACAGTGGTGCACCGCCGTGGAACGGCCAATGCCAAAAACACCACTGGGGAGCTTAAACCGGTTTATGGTGAGCACCCAACCTCACTCTTACCCCCACCATGTTCCAAAGACACGGGACAGTGTAAGTAAAAGTAATCCCCTCCAGGTGAATCGCTAACTTACGTAATTGTAACAAAAAGGCATGGCATGTAAAACACAAGAATGCTTGTGTTTAAATATATATAAAGCAAACCTTATGAACCAAAACACGTATGTACTCAATGCCTATTAGAAGACAGAGCAACAAGAGAAACACCCTTAAGGGCCCGACGAAACAGGCTAGAATACAGATATCAAAACAATTCAATCCTGATAGGATTTAAAAACTGCTTATCACAGAGTCCTCCCCCTCTTCCGTCAGACACAAAGATGGAAGCGTAGTGTCCAACTGTAGACGGGTTAAACACTAAACATGCGGTATGTCTCAAAACAGTTGGGTCGTAACCTCTTTTAATAAAACGTTTTATAATTTTGCCAAATACATTTGAAACATTAATTAAATCTTTGTCGTGAAGGGTCTAGGAGCCACTGGTTTAGCTCAGGTAGCAAGGCAAGCTCACCTTCAGAGGAAAGAGTGTTAGAGCAGATCTGGGCAAGTGAGGATCAGAACATTTTTACAGACGAGGAAACTGAAAAGGGTAAAGGCGAACAATCCAAAGCTAGTTGTAATGCTGAGACACAAATTGAAGGAATGCCACCGTTAAATGCAGAAAAACTGGACGGTATGTCCGCTAAGACCTGCGAGTTACAGGCAGCTCTAGAAAAACAGATGGACAAGACGCTAGAAAGGTCAAACATGGCATATGAACTGATTTGTTCGGTACATAGATAGCAGGACCGCTGGGGGGGGGGGGGGGGGGGGGGGGAGGAGAGAGAGGCGAGACGCTATGGGGCCAAACCGAGAGAAAGATCCCAGTCTAGACACTAACTGTGAGTTACATTGTACTTCAGACTTAGAGAAATATGAAATATTTTGTTATGTCATAAATAAATAATTAATCTATTCATTTTTTTATGTTTGTGTATAATTTTATTATAACTAACATTTTAGTAGGGGATGGATGTGGAGCCCAGGTGACCGTGGCTTTTGGACATTACAAGAATTTGTGCAACTTAAAATGTTAATATCGTCTTATTTTCAGCTTTCGATGTTAACATGCTGTTTCTGCATAATGGTCCTGATAAACAACGTACAGACAAATGAACATAGTGTCATTTTTAACGCTAGGTGTCTCTGTCAGGCCACTCGATAAGTATTTATAACTTCTCCTAGATTTTGCGGGCACAGTGGCTGGAAATGTTGGAGTTTACGACATTCCATCTTTGAGCAACTCCTTCCGGTGGTCTGAAAACTTATAGATAAGGCCCAGAAATTACGAATTTTAGTACAAAAAATTCTTTTTTGTCTTTCATGTGTTTAAAAGATTATTTTAGGTACAGCACAAGTTATTTGGAGGTAGGATCGACCCCGAAATACTTGTGGAGAGGTGCGCTGACAATTTGACGATAGCAATGGCGGAAGAGGGGTGACCTTGAGTTCCAGCAATTCTGACCGACTTCCCTGCAAATCTAGCATCGCATGATATATAACAAAAAGCACACATTGGATCTACCTCTTTCATGCTTTGGAAACATTCATATAAGTCAGTTCATTAGATTGTTTCCAAGTTTACGCAAGTTATTGGAATTGGAGCATTTCGAAAGTGAAAGTAAGGATGGTGTTCGATGTTTGGATTCAAGTTGGAGTTTCTGGAGTTAAGTTATTTCTTGTTTTGAATTTCTTTTTTTTTTATTTTATTTTATGTCGTGTACTTGGAACATGGCGGCCGATGAACGTTTTATCCTGAAGACTGATGACAGTTTTTAGCTCACCTGCCACAAAGTTACAAGGTGAGCTTTTGTAATCGCGCAGCGTCCGTCGTCCGTCCGTCCGTGCGTAAACTTTTGCTTGTGACCACTCTAGAGGTCATATTTTTCATGGGGTTTTTCATGAAAATTGGGCAGAATGTTCATCTTGATGATATCTAGGTCAAGTTCGAAACTGGGTCATGTGCCTTGAAAAACTAGGTCAGTAGGACTAAAAATAGAAAAACCTCGTGACCTCCCTAGAGGCCATATTTTTTACAAGATCTTCATGAAAATTGGTCAGAATGTTCACTTTGATGATATCTAACTGGGTCACGTGCCTTAAAAAACTAGGTCAGTAGGTCAAATAATAGAAAAAGCCTGTGACCTCTCTAGAGGCCATATTTTTCATGGGATCTGTATGAAAATTGTTCAGAATGTTCATCTTGATAATATCTAAGTCAAGCTTGGGTCACGTGCGGTCAAAAACTAGATTAGTAGGTCTAAAAATAGAAAAACCTTGTGACCCCTCTAGAGGCCATATTTTTCAAAAGATCTTCATAAAAATTAGTCAGAATGTTTACCTTAATGATATCTAGGTCATATTTGAAACTGGGTCACATGCCTTCAAAAACTAGGTCAGTAGGTTAGATATTAGAAAAACCTTGTGACCTCTCTAGAGGCCATATTTTTCATGGGATCTTTATTAAAGTTAGTCTGAATATTTATCTTGATGATATCTAGGTTAAGTTCGAAACTGTGTCACGTGCCGTCAAAAACTAGGTCAGTAGGTCAAATAATAGAAAAACCTTGTGACCCCCCTAGAGGCCATATTTTTCATGGGATCTGTATGAAAGTTGGTCGGAATGTTCATCTTGATAATATCTAGGTCAAGTTTGAAACTGGGTCACGTACAGTCAAAACCTAGTTCAGTAGGTCTAAAATAGAAAAACCATGTGACCTCTCTAGAGGTCATATTTTTCATTGGATCTGTATGAAAGTTGTTCAGAATGTTCAGCTTGATGCTATCTAGGTCAAGTTTGAAACTGGGTTAACTGTAGTCAAAACCTAGGTCATTAGGTCTAAAAATAGAAAAACATTGTGACCTCTCTTGTGGCCATACTTTTAAATGGATCTTCATGAAAATTGGTCAGAATGTCCACCTTATTTGATATCTAGGTCAAGTTTGAAACTGGGTCAGTGCGGTTAATAACCAGGTCATTATGTCAAATAATGAAAAAAAAACTTGTGACCTCTCTAGGCCATATTTTTCATGCGATATGTACGAAGGTTGGTCTGAATGTTCATCTTGATGATATCTAGGTAAAGTTTGAAACTGGGTCAACTGTGTCAAAAACAAGGTCTGTAAGTCTAAAAATAGAATAAAACCTTATGACCTCTCTAGAGGCCATACTTTAGAATGGATCTTCATGAAAATTGGTCAGGATGTTTATCTCGATGATATCTAGGTTCAGTTTGAAACTGGGTTACATGCCATCAATATCTAGGTCAGTAGGTCAAATAATATAAAACCCATCTGACCTCTCTAGAGGCCATATTTTTCATGGGATCTGTATGAAAGTTGGTCTGAATTTTCATCTTGATAATATCTAGGTCAATTTAGAAACTGGGTCAACTGTGGTCAAAAACTAGGTCAGTAGGTCTAAAAATACAAAAACATTGTGACCTCTATAGAGGCCATACATTCGATTGCATCTTCATGAAAATTGGTCAGAATGTTCACCTTGACAATATCGAGGTCAAGTTTGAAACTGGGTCACGTGCCTTCAATAACTAGGTCTGTAGGTCAAATAATAAAAACCTTGTGACCTCTTTAGAGGCCATATTTTTCATGGGAACTGTATGAAAGTTGGTTTGAATGTTCATCTTGATGATATCTAGGTCAGGTTCAAAACTGGGTCACATGATCTCAAAAACTAGGTCACTTTGTCAAATAATAGAAAAAACGACGTCATACTCAGTTCAAAACTAGGTCATGTGGGGACAGGTGAGCGATTCAGGACCATCATGGTCCTCTTGTTGGAATATTTATTTACATGCAGCGGTGTGTGATGCAGTCAGCCAATAATAATATTGTTTTTGTCTATGTTTAGCACGTGTTCTTCTTTGACGGATAGACAGAAAGAAATGCTGTGACGATCTTGGGAGTACTGTCGTTATGAAAACTTGTTACTTCAATGATTTTTACAGTCCTGTTTATATTCTGAGTTGCTAATGTTGACTGATTCATGTATTAACTTGATGCACAAAAGTGATTATTTAACTCTGTATTAAAGATGCTTAACTGATATTTTTATCTTTCTGAATAGGGCGATATGCGGGTTATGCTCGTGTCCTACCCATTTCATTTTCATCAAGTACTGAATTATATTTGAAGAACTTAAATTCATTTAGAAGATGCTGAATTTATAAATACAGGTTTGATAGTTATTTTTGCACGAAACTTTGCTTGAATTTTATTACATGGGCAGTGTTATATGAGTGTCTCACTCATCTCACTCTCATATTTGCAGTTTGCACAGCTTAGATGAGTAATGCTTATCTTTGTGCCTCCTTATGTCCATGATTGAAGACCTAGACCCAGACCAGTCATTTACAGGTTCTGGTAGAACAAAGAGTTACAGAACAGAACAGAACAGATATATACGATTTATGAATTTTACATGTACACATTTTTATACGCCCGTTTGAAAAACGGGACGTATTATGGGAACGCCCCTGGCGGGCGGATGGGCCGGCGGCGTCCACAGGCATTGTCCGGAGCATATCTTCTTCATGCATGGAGGGATTTTGATGAAACTTGGCACAATTGTTCACCATTATAAGACGGAGTGTCATGCGCAAGATCCAGGTCCCTAGGTCTAAGGTCAAGGTCACACTTAGAGGCCAAATTTCAGGTGCAAGAATGACTTTGTCCGAAGCATTTCTTCTTCATGCATGGAGGTATTTTGATGTAACTTGGCACAATTGTAAACCATCATGAGACAAAATGTCATGCGCAGGTCCCTTCTTTAGAACTACTTCCCTTTGTTGGTACTATAAATAGCTTATATTGTAAATTTTTCTATACTAGAAGTAGGGAAAAATCGAGACCACTTTTCTTTAGTATAACATGCATGTTATCTCCAATTTTGAGGTATTTTGACCAGTCTCTACCTGGTAAGGATTTTTGTGTGGATTTTTATTTTTTTTGGATTTTTTTAAATTAACTTCCCTTAGTTGTAACTATGTTACTATAAATAACTTATATTGTAACTTTTTTATAATTGACCGTAGGGAAAAACCAAGACCACTTTTCTGTGGTACAACATAGATGTTACTTTCAAATTTTAGGTATATTTTCAGGTATCTCTACGTGGTAAGGAGTTTTATGTGGATTTAGAAAAACAAAAAAAATACAATAATTACTACACAACCATAAAATTAAAATTCCATTTGCAAATACAGGTGCTAGAGTAAAGAAATTTGCTGCGACGGGCGTATATTGTGACATTCTGCCACTCTTGTTTGAGAATAATTTTCAACTATATTGTAGAAATTTATCAGATATGGCTTGTACTTCATCCCTCATATCCCTCATGTCGCTCATTCTTTATGTGGTACTTTATAGGTATATCGGGGATTAAGGGTACGGCTCCTTAGGTAAAATTACTTAAGTAGCCTTGCATGAACTAGGATTTGAACCGCATATTTTTTTATGTTGTTATTAAGTTCATCGCCCCCTGGACCCCGACAATACACTCAACAAAATTCCTAATCGGTCAGTTTTTATTGTATCACTACTTTGTTGATAATGCTTGTATTTACAGGAAATTTCACATACCGACATTTGAATAGGTACTGCAGCTAATTATTGATTAATTTTTGAACGACTCACCGCCAAAGTAACCACATTAAGCGTTTTGACCAATTTAACATATTTTGCACGTGCAGGACATGTACAACAATATGCACGTGTTAATGGACACTTTTGATATTATTGACGAAAGGCATACTAGAAAAACACATAGCATGGTGAAATTAACACAAGAGCAACGCGCCCGGGCTGTCGGAATAATACAACAAAATTCAAAATCGGCCACTGCAAGGAATAGTTCTTCGGTTAAATTCCGCCAAAAGAGCGCGGATGGTAGATTATCAATGACAGAAGGTTCTTGTAAACGGAAATAAGGTTACAACTGGAAATTACCATCAAATTAACAGCTACAATAAATTACATCAAATTGTTTTTTTTTTTTGAAATTGCAAAAGTAATTACACACGTGTCATATATGTGTCCCAGATAGCAACATTCCGACAGCTCGATCGCATTGCTTTTGTGTTATGTGTTTTTCTAGTTGGACTTTCGTCAGTAGTGCCAAAAGTGTAAACGAACACGTGCATGTTGGTACACATGCCCTGCACGTGCAAAATATCCAATATTAGGCAAAACGCCTAATGCGGTTACTTTGGCCATGATTCGCCAAAAATAAATTGATAATTAGCTGCAGTACCTATTCAAATGTCAGCCTGTGAAATTTCGAGTAAATACATGCATTATCAACAAAATAGTAATACAAATATAAACTGACCGATTAGGAATTTTGTTGAGTGTAGTGTGTATTGTGGTGTGAAACCTTGAAAACTGATCGAAACGTGCATGTTGTCATTTCATACCCTCAAATTATTCCCTGTGGTGAGAAATACATAATTTTAGTGTATGGTTCTATTTCCGGTAGTGCCTGCTAGTCACACTTTTACCTTTTTTACTTGAATCTGTACTGCTATATCTCTGCTGGAGAAGAATAAGGATTGTAAATCTTTCTTTGCACTCAAGATGCGTTTTGTTGTTTAGTGGCCCATATTTTGTTCATATCACTTCTGACAGGTTCAAAATTTATCACCTGTAACAACATTTGCGAAACATGTTCTCGTATTTTGGGAAACATTTTTAGCAATATTTTTGCATCTTCTTTAAAATGAATTTTCAACAGAATCTACACCAAAATCAATATTTTTCCACCTGAGAACCGTCTTAAAAAGCACCTTATTAGAGCCATAAACACGGGTTATTTCGGCAAAAGAGCTCATCTATCTTAAATAATCCCAATTATTTATCCGATTTTCTTAGATAATTCCATTTCTTTAGCCATTCATAATTTGCAGCCTTTTCCAAATTAGTCGAAGTCATTAAATAAATAAAACCATGGGCTTATCTAATAACAATAGTTTTTCAAAATGAGTCACCGGTGTGTACAACTTCAAGTGTTAATGAAGCAATTTGAAAGTTATTGGCGAAAGCATAAATGTAACATAAGTCAAATTTCACGAGTACGTACACCACTTACGACTATATATGAACAGCAGTGATTCCTAGACTTGGTGAACTATTATGCATACCAACGGATTTAGCGACGTTTTTAGAGTTAATTTCGTATAATGAATGCATTTTGTTGCAGTGCAGCATTTATAATTGGAGTACATTACCTGGTGTAAAGTTCACTCTTGTGCAATTCCGTTAAAGTTACTGCAATGGGCGGAATACAATCAAACTAGTGCTAGCAACCAACCGTGAATAGCGACCACCTGTCGACAACGACCGGTCTCTGGTCCCCCCGTAGAAAAAAGCTCATAAAAAGGCCGTGAATAACGACCACCTGGCGACCGCGAACAGCGACCGGCCTGATTCATACCCAAGGGTCACATTTGTCCCCCCTTCCCCCCCCCCCCTCCCCCCTCAGTAACGACCAAGTTGGACCGTTCCGGTATGAAAATATTTGAAATCTGCCGAATTTCACAACTTTCGCATTGCAGCAAACATAATAATCACTGCTTGATTGAAAATTTGCAAGTTTGCACCGGCTGAATTAATACATAGAACATATAGAAAGCGATAAGCTGCAAAAATACTTTTCACCAGCATGATAACTGCTGACTGAGAAGTGACCCTTCATCCCGAATAAAGACCACCTGTGAACAAAGACCACTTGCTTGTTCCGAAGAGTGGTCTTTGTTCACAGGTTTGACTGTATAACAATTCCATTACCAATATTATGCCATCGACTTCTCAGAAATTGACAAAGCAAGATGCATAAATGCCTCAATAACGTCCTATTGTATAAGTTTTGATACATGGGAAATGCGCAATACTGTGTCACACTTGTTAATTGTACTGTTACCCATCTTCTATAGTAAGGAATGCATTTTCAGACATTATGAATTAGTAACAATACATATCTTATGATCGCCACCTATGTTCCATTTATTTCAAAACAATAAAGTGATAGTGACTAACCGTCGGCAAGAGTGAGTGGATGAGAGGAGCCGTGAATCTGACCCCAAGTGTTTTGGATAAAGTATGTTTCCGGTTTGAAAGTGCGTACATAGATCAATAATCGTTAAAATACTATGTAAATTTTCATTTACTTACAACTCCTTTTTGATATCAGGAGACTTAACAGCACTCTGCTTTGCTTTGTCGAGGGTTCTTTCATTAACACTTTTCATTGGAAGTACAGGACACTCCTTTAGTGAATCCATTTTTTCTGCTCCCTCTTTTTGACCAGCTGTTTGCATTTGGTCTGATATACAAGCCTGTGAAGAAGCCTTGCAGTCTAAATTTATTATTTTCTTCAAATATAAACAAAAAACATAAGAATACTGTAGAACTAATCATCAAAAACTTTGCACAATGATATAAATGTTACTTAAACTAAATAAGTATGTAGTATACACCATATATGGTCGATTAAAAACCCTTAAAATATGAAAACTGAAATCAAAGTTTTGAAAAAATCCCATGTTTGGCCTTAAAGTCCTACTAAGGAGTATTCATATGATAGTGAAAACATTTTACTGGGTATTTTATACGTATAGTCGTAAGGTGTAAATGATTTGCTTATTAAGATTTTTCATTTTATTTTCAGTGTCATATCAATATGTTAATCTTTTATTGGAAAAATATTTATCGGTACCACTTTGTACACTGCTTTCTTCTGTAACATATTTATTCTATACCTACTTTATCATCCTTATTTCGAGAATATATAGTGGTTTGGATCTGGACATCATCTGCATTGCTTCGGTTGTCTGTGCATATGTTTTCCCTGGCATTGATAAAATGTACCATTATCAGTTTAAACCATAGACTGATGTTTTTACATGCAATAGCAGAAATAAAAACAGTCTGAAATTCTGCTTAGACATCCTGTGAAACTTTTAACAAATATACAACGATATATTGGATGTGCTGATTTACTAAATGTACCAAGGGGCTGTATAGAGTTATACGACAAATGGTAAAATTACAAGTAAAGTAACGTTTTGATGATGATAATTTTCTCCTTGAGGTAATCACGGCCTAAGATGAGTCTATCAGTTAAGATGTGTGTATATCTTAGAGGTGGTAAGAATGAAAAGGCGGTAATCAATTGTATAGTAACCTCATATTTGGTACACATCTTTTTGACAAACCCCTGATTTATTTACCCATAACGTGTTTAGATACGGTTAAGGTATAAATTAAATCTATTCATACGTCTATTTTAAACACGTAATGGCTACGATAAAAATGAAGGTCGTATGTACATTTGTTTAGCATTACTATCAAAATGTGTTTCAGGTATTGGACCTCTAATAGTAATGTTTAAAAAATATGGCATTTGCTTGGTATATTCTTTTAGTTGACCATATTTCGCACCGTGTTGCAAATTTTAAACAAATTTTACCGTGCCGTTTTTTTGTAAATTTTGTATAATTTATTGTATTTCCTTAAACTCAAGTAGAGACAAATTCAATGTGATGGCCACTATCTAAAATGTTTGCAGAGAATTCATTACAACATTAATTTTGATAAAAGAAACATCAAGCTATTGTTAAACAACTATAAAACACAAAATAAAACTGTAAATATTTTTTTCTAGGGTGCCTTAAGTAAACAGAGATAAATTAGACAGAAGTCTAACTCCAATATTGAAAAATTAAGACCAAATCCTGTCGGTCTGTTTTGAATTTTGCTCACATCATTCCAAAATAACCTTGGGGCTGAAAGAAAAACATACCCGCATTTCTTTCGCAATATGTATTCTAAAGAATAAAGGCAAAATAGAGAATTTTTAAGCATGTAACTCGGTACTTTTAAAGATGTCTAACTCTGCCTCTCCTGATTCAGAGGTAAATTCACTTTGAACAGCAAGAAATCGCTTATAAAATGAAAATGTTCCACTTTTGTACAATACATCAATAATAAGTCTTGAAAGAAGTAAAAACTTACTAGAAAAAAAAGAAAATATGGATAAAAAAATGTTGGTCCCAGTCGGGCTTGAACCTACGTCCCCCTGAAAATTGCAGTCAAAGTAGGTTTATGGTAGTAAATTAATACTCTTCAAACAGGAGGTACTATACCTTAACATCCTTTTGCAGTTACAGTCAGTATTATGTGCATCTACTGATTGCATGTACCGCTTGATACTTTTCAACTTATTTTATTAAATAAAACAGTTTAAACGTGTATTAGATCCAATTTTCATATTTAAAACATGAACATTTAAATTACTTCATATAGTTAATGTTAACATAAAAGGAGCAAGTTTTGTGTATTAACTGTACATAACTTACCTTGAACTTGAACTTTAAATAGTACTCACTGTATGTACATGCATAAATAAACACAGTATAAATGTGTACTACAACTAAACAAGAGGGCCATGATGGCCCTATATCGCTCATCTGAGTTAAGTTGCTTGCTTGAACAAATTTCTTTTTTAAAGCTTAAAAAACAAGAAAGTAGTTCAGTAGGTCAAATTCATGGGCACTGAAAGTCAGTTTTAAGATTGGTGTGCAAAACTGTACATGTCATCAAAAATTCAAGGCTGTATCTTAAAATAACAAGAAAGTAGATCAGTAGGTCAAGGTCGTCACAGTCGGATGACCCCTTATCACTTGGGGTCATCCGGTAAATATAATTAAACAGTCTAGAAAATATGATCTAATAATTTTTGAAGTATAATTTCTATATAACTCATATATCAAGTGACCCCTGAAGCGGGGCCTCTTTTCACAAAAGGCGCATAATTCGAACAATTTTGTTAGAGATCAACTAGGCAATGATACATACAAAATATCAAAGGCATAGGCCTTGAACTTTCAGACAGGAAGATCTTTAAAGCTTTTCCTATATAAGTTTATGTAAAATTTGGGACCCGCAGGGCAGGACCCTTTTGCACCCCAGGGGCGTAATTTGAACAATTTCGATAGTAGTAGACAACTAGGCAATGCAACATACCAAATATCAAAAGCATAGGCCTTGCAGTTCCAGGAAAGAAGTTTTGTTTTTTATAAGTCTATGTAAAACTTGGGACCCCCTAGTTTGGGGTCTATTTTCAACTCGGGAGGCATAATTTAAATAATCTTGGTAGAGGACCACTACGCAATGCAACATACCAAATATCAAAAGCCTATGATCTACAATTTCAAACAAGAGGATTTTTCCCTATAAATATCTATGTAAAGCTAGGGACCCTCGTGGAAGGGCCTCTTTTCACCCCAGGGTAATAATTTGAACAATCTCGGTAGAGATACATACCAAATATCAAAAGCCTAGGTCTTGTGTCTTCTGGCATGAAGATTTTAAAAGTTTTTTCCTATACAAGTCTATATAAAATCTGGAAAGTAAATCCCACGGAAGCACCGAAAACAATACAAACAGTAAACATTGCAGACTCGGCTTGACTGAGTCTGTTCATAAGAAGTAATGAAAAAAAGAAAAAACTGCCCACGCCCACTAGCACCGGCTTTAAAAGCAAAATTCAATCTTCAAATCTAAATGAGTTACAATCAATGATCCCAAAGGACCTGAAAATATACCAACACTGAGATGAATTCCGGGCGACTTTTACGGCCGCAACACAGCACTTAACACCCGCTGTTGTGAAGTAAATTAAATCTGTAAAGCAGATCCCTCGGAAGCACCGAGAACAAGGCAAACAGTAAAAAATGTAGACTCGGTTCAAAGAGGTAATGAAAAATGCAACACTGGCCATGCCCCCTAGCACCGGCACCATGTAACATCCCCACCCACCTGGGTGGGGCCATATTTTACCCAAGGTGGGGTCATTTGAACAATATTGGTAGAGTTTTTTACCCAAAAGCCTATGTCTTGTGGCTTCAGACAAGAATATTTTTAAAGTTTTTTCCTATATAAGTCTATAGAAACAATTCGATCCCCCCAGGGCGGGGCCATATTATATCCTATGGGATAATTTGAACAATCTTTGTAGAGGCCTACTAGATGATACCATATACTAAATATTAAAGCCCTAGGTCTTATGGTTTTGGACAAGAAGGTTTTCTAAGTGTTTCCTTATACAGGTCTATATAAACAATGTGAACTCCGGGGTGTAGCCATATTTAATCCTAGGAAGATGGTTTGAGCAATCTTAATAGAGGCCCACTAGATGATGCTACATACCAAATATCAAAGCCCAATGCCCTGTGGTTTTGGACAAGAAATTTTTTGAAGTTTTTGCTTTCGGTTGCCTTGGCAACCAGAGTTCTGTATGGAATTCAATTCTTTGAATATTTTTTAAAGATGACCATCCAATGATCATCTGTTCAACTGTTCCAAAATTCTTGGCAGAAGTATTTCTGAGCAACCATTGTTTGAAGTTCAGTCAAATTTCATAGAAAGATTCTCTATCGAGAGGAGATGAGCATATTGTCTTTGTTCAAGTCTGATGATTTTTTTTTCACCGAGTTATTGCTCTTTGATTATTCAACATTTATACACTATATTACAATTCTTGTCCGGGGATTTTCTATATAAAACTACATGGCTTGTGCATAATGATACAGGATTTTATTTAAGATAAAGAAAATACGTTCTTCAAATATAAAATGTAACATTTTATCACGAATTAGTTGGACGTGTTACTGGAGCATTTGAATGCTGGAGTTCAAAATTACCCCTCTTCTTTATAATATCTATTTGAAATTTAAATGTTATCACTATCTGTATATTACAAGTTTATGTACAATACTATTTCATACTGGTAAATATAACAATGGCCAATAAGAAATTTTGCTTATTGTAAATCACTATCAGTCAAATGTTTTGAGACATTAAGAAGAATCTATAGCTTTTTGCAAACATGACTTTTGTTTGTTGAGTAACAGCAAGAGTTAATGTAAAGTTGAAGTAACTATGTCAATTTGTCTACGAGGAATTTATTCGTCAGAAACACGATCTTTATACAAGCCTATGAATAGATTCTAAATAATAATTTGATTCTGAGATGTTATTGCGATGTTATGTAGACATCATCCCATTATTATATTGGAGATCAATTCAAACACTACATTATATGAATTCCGCTGAAACAATACGTATGTAGAATGAATCAATAAAGAAATATCAACATTTACTTACATATCGTAACCGGCTAATATTTCAGACTGCGGAATTTTGTTATCGGAAGGCTTAGTTTTAGGAATACTCTCAATAAACCCCTTCTTTTGAAGTACAGAACACTTCATTGGTGTTGCAACTGGGTTCAGTATTTCTGCTCTGTATGCTTTATCAACCGCTGGTGAAAAGGTTTTTATCCTTGTGGACCAAGGATCTTGTAAAGCAAAATTTACTCCCGATGATTGATTCTGAAATCAAATAAATAATGTAAAATGAAAAATTAAAAAGTAAAATTAATAATGTAAATGCTTTTTGCTTTATATGCGTACCTTTTCTATGTTTAGCAATCATCGTTATAAAACCTGCTCTCTTGAGTTATCAAAAAATGAAATCTTATTTGCAAATTTATGTTTTGTAATGAGACAATGATCATGGAACAGCAACGACATAAATATTCGTAGATTAACGTTCCGAATTGCTTCCTATAAACAATATATAGTGTTGAAAAATGCAAAACTTGGGTGACATAATCTTGTTGATATTTATCTGTCCAGTCTAAGCATTATTCCGACTCCAACATAATGATCGGGCTAATACAAAAACAACACATTTACCAGCACACTCAAACACTGTCTTATATTTAAAGGATTCTATGAAATAGTTGTGTATATACACAGGAGAATTTAAAGTGTTTTTTGAACAGTAGCAAAATGTAAATCTTGCTTGTTGACAAACTATACCAGTATTTTATGGTCCAAAAGTTGATTTTGTGTGCTTATCGTTTCACTTCCAGTTGTAGGTGCATGCAAATCAACTTTATCTGGAACGATTATATCTTCTATAAATTCAAAATCCTCTAGTTCGTTTTCGTAATCTGAAGATTTTATACCCATCTGCTCCGCCTTCGGAGATACCGGATGCTCTCTATATGTTAAAATATAGTTCAATTCATCATCTGATGTGTCTGTGTCTGGTGTATCAGGCAGTTTTAAAAGGATTGATTCCAATGTTGGTGAAGTAGCTTGAGAGTTAGAATGCACTTTTGTTCGTGAATTCTACAAGGAAATGAACAATAATCGTTTTAAAACCTCAATCGTTGAAAACATAACGAAATAAACATCCTGCGTTTGACTTTGACACTCGACCAATGTTTGCCACAACTTGTATAACAATACGTCAGTGTTCTGGGAACACCACAATAATATATAAATTAACACCACTCGTTAGAGGAAAGAAATTACAAATTATTATTTTCTAAAGAACAATTTGGAATTTTATAAGTGGTTCATGTCCATCGAATAAAATTTAACAGGATTGGCGAGGAAATGAGTAAAACAGAAGAAAGTGGAAACTTCACAGGTCGCTCAACACGCCAAAAAACGGACATGTTGCAGGCTCGGTTTGATTGAGCCTGTTCACGTAACTCAGCATTTAATGCATTGGCTATGATGCAGGTTTTGTATATTCACATGAGAATTTAAAGTACATATTTGTCTTAGCAACATGTAAATTTTGTATTTAACACTCTAAGCTGGTACTTCCTGTCCCACGAAATCTTGCTCTATGCTTTTCATTCCACTCCCATTGGTAGATATCTGCGACTCAACTTCAACTGGATTGCATATGGTGATCGTGTTTTGGAAAACAATTTGAGTGTTAGTGGTATGTGGTGCCCTGAATTATACAAAAGATTTGTAAAATTGCAGTTTCTTAAAAATATATTCTATTCCCAAATTTCATATTTGAAAGTATGATAGAATTTTATGAGCATTGAGTGTATAAACAATAATGAATGTTAGTTTTAGAATACTACACATGTGTAAGTAAATAAAATGTAAATATGCAATGCCGCTTAATAAACCAGACGTGTTTTTAACTAACGATTGTTACAGGATAAAATTTAATTTAGTCCAGGTAAATATATCAAATAAGAAATATCTAGATTTATCTCAATTTCTTATTTGTAATATTGTAGCGACAAATAGGAATATATAATTTTCAGTTTATTTTTTGTTTTGAGTACTATTTCCATTTACTCACACATCAAAACTAGTTAATATTGTAGGCGGTTGACTTTCGTTATCCAAAGACGTAATACTAATTTGTTCTGCTTTTGACGGAAAACTTTGATTATTACTCTTCTTTGGAGATACAGGACGCTCCATTGGTGTTCCAAAAGACTTCATTATGTCTGCACTGTTGCCTGTATCTGTTGGTTGCAAGTAGTCGAATTTTCTTGCAGGTAAAGGAGCTTTACATACGGAATTTACTCTGTGCATTGGACTCTAAAAAGATAATAGGTAAGGGTAGACTTCTCGGAAGCACAGAGCACCACAAACACAGCCCCAGAGTCATGCATTTTCAAAGTAGACCAACAATAAAAAGAAAATGCGGAAAACGGATGACGGAAAAATATTACAGACGGGTTGCTTCAAAACTCCAACAAGTACATTATATATTTTTGCAAAATATAGATAGAGGGAGAGGAATCGGTAAAGGGTAGAAACTGCAACGTAAACCACAGTAGCGCAGACATCCATGTACCAAAGAAAACGCACACATCCACACACATCTAGATAACATAGATAAATAGACAAATAAAAATAACAACACTGTATGGCACCGCCCAAGACACAAAGAGGTACTTAAGCACACATATAAGCAGGAAAAACATAAATCGGGCACCGCCTTAGGATTCCGGCAGCCAAAATTAAGGTGGACATGATAACTTACTCATAGTAAAGGGGTGGGGACGCCAAAAAACGGGGAAGTGCAAACTGCAAGAGGGAAGGAGGGGCGACAGGAGGAACAAGGAGAAGAAGGAAATATTTTTAACAAACAAGACAACATACGCAACAGAAAATACAAAACAGACAGAAAATCAGTTGAAGCGTTTAGGGCATGCCAACTTTGTACTTACCCCATTTTCAACATCTTAGACAGTACAATGTAAATAAAATCCCCGCTGAGAAAGACTCTAACACCGATAGACTAACTTTCAATGGTACGGATAAGAAAGCTGCAAGACAAATTTCCACTCCCTCCGTCCGTTTTATGTAGGATTTAGGAGAAAAAGCACCATAAAGTCTTACACTTTATTAGTCATCGCACCATCAAATAGGAAAGCGCAGCGATTAACTGTAGATGGGTCAATCACCAAACGTGCACTGTGCTTCACGATTTTTGCATCATATCCCTTTTTATAATACTTTTTAACATATTTTACAAATATATAATTAAATTTTACAATTGTTGAAAAACCTGATTCCTTGAATTTGATTTCTATAAACAACCTATCTTATCATTCTCCTTGAGATGCAGATAATTAGTATGGCAAATATAATTGTTAGACCAGTTTTAGGAAGCAAGACAGAAATATTGTAATTAACACTATAAACAGCTTGCTATGGAAATATTTAAATTTAAAAAAATGGCATAAACTCCACTCAGTCCGTCTTCTTGGACAGCGCGCTCTACCTCTGCCTTTTATACGTAGAAATTGATGTAAGTAAACAGCAAAACAGTTTTTGACTTTGCAATACATGTATGTGAATCATGTATATGACATGATACTGATACTACTTTGTTTAAGTTTTGTTTTTTGTAAGAAATGAATCTTACTTCAAATTGTCTGTATTTGCAAATGAACTTGACTTGAACAAGATTTGTCGTGTTGAGCAGCATGTAGCATTTACACGTTATTTTTTGTATCTGACAATCTTTATATCTGACAATCGTTTCCGGTATTACCTTGCCTAAGATTTTTTTCTGTCGACTTTTAATTTTGCTTCCATTTAAAGTTGTTTCCGAATGAACGTGAGATGTACAAGATGTATTTTCGCTGACTTCAACGTCCTCTCCAAATATTGTGTTTACTGCTGTCCTAAAATTGGACAATGTGTTTATATTTATTTACCTAAATATTGCCAAAGAAAAGTAGTAGTAGAAAAGTCTTAGCGTCTACCTACTAGTAGGTATCTGCTAAACTTTTTATAATATGTCTGCCGGCGTGATTCTTTTCAAATATTATAGTTATAATATAAGTAAAAAAAGGTTTGATCGTATACATGCATCTTTATAAAGTAAATGCTTTGTTTCTGACAGTTAGACATTAAGAGAAAAATGATATCATTTTATAAACTGATATTCGTATTTTGCAATATTTTATTTATTTGTGTTTTTGTTTTCTCGCATATAAGCAACAAAGAGAATTAAGGAATTAGATCACTAATAGAGAACCTCCTTTTTGAAGAGTATTCAATTTCTACCATAAACCTACTTTAACTGCAATTCAAAGGGGGTGGGGGGGGGGGGGGGGGGGGGGGGGGGGACCAAATTTGTTTTTCTTATTTTCCTTTTTTCTAGTAAGTTTTTACTTCTTTCAAGATCAGTTATTGATTTCTTGTAAAAACATGGAAAAAAATGAATTTGAAAAGCGATTTCTTGGTGTCAAAGTGAATTTACTACTTAAACAGAAGGGGTAGAGTTGCAAATCTTTAAAAATATTGAGTTACATGCGGTGAAAGTTCTCTATTTTGCTTCCACTCTTAGATTATATATTGTGAAAGAAATTTAGTTAGCTTTTACGTCTGCCCTAAGGTTATTTTTAAATGGAGTAAGCAAACACAGGATTCGACATTATTTTTTCAATGTTGAAGTATGAATTCCGTCTCATTAAATCCGCTTACTTGAGGCACCATAGAAAAAATGATATTGACATTTTTATTTTGTGTTTTATAATTGTTTACCAACAGTTTACTGTTTCTTTAATTAAAATTAATGGTAAAATGAGTTCTCTGCAAACGTTTTGGATAGTGGCTATCACTTTGAAATTTGTCTCTACTTGAGCTTGAGGAGATACCATAAGTTATACAAAATTTATAAAAAACGGCACGGTAAAAGTTGTTTAAAAATTACAAAATACAATAAAAAAATAACAATGTAGTGCGAAACACGGTTACCTTTCAGAGTATACCAATCAAAGGACATTTTGTAAACATTACTATTAGTGATCTAATACCTTAATGTCATTATGGCTTTCCAGTAATATATGCATTCTTCTCTGAGGGAACATTGTCTTTAACAGCCAGGGAGTTGAATCATGTTTAAAATGTTGTTGTCGAGATATCTCTCTGATGTTAAAAACATCACTACTATTTACACACCCTATAAACGACTGTATCCCCCTCTTCCTCTTGTGACTGATCAAAACAATAAACAGACACGCGGAGGGTAAGAAATTAATTATTTTGCTTTACACTGTATGTATATTTAAGTATAACGATAAGTCTAACATAAATATGTGTATATGGTGATATAATAGATGAAACAAACTGACAGTTAATGTTTACATAATGCTGACAAAGTGTTGACTGGTCACACTCATTGCTTGAAAGTTTACTCGGCCAAGTCACAAAACTTGTGAATAACACGTCAAATTGATTTGTTATCCAAAATCCTTGTTTTCTGAAACAGACATGCATAATCCAAAAACATATGTAAATAAGATGTTGCATATCTGCTGCGTTTTTGGAAGAAATTAATTTTTATCTAGTCAGTAAAAAAACATTCACTGTATGCCGACTTGCCAATTTTAATATTTGATCTAAACGCGTATTTGCGTCCGACACTGTAATCTATTTAGCGACTACAATAGGTGATTTATGTCCTTTAAAGGCGTACATAAAATAACAAATACGTACCAAATTGTCTCTATTATCAGTCGTCATGTATATAATGTCATTAAATGTCGAACCCCTTTTTGCTCTGCATGTACTAATCCATTAGGGGTGGGGGCGGAGGGTCTGTGACTTGCTATCCTACTTAATTATATAACGAATTGAATGCATAAGAATCGTTTACATGCAAGTATTCCATGTTGGTTTTACAGACATATACTATCATAAAATACAAATATAGAAAGTAAAGGTAAACACAGGGTCCCTACTATGTCATGCAAGAAATTAACCGTCTGTCGATTCCCTATTGAAGTCACGTGAAGATATGTTACCTGACAACTTCAAAATATCAATGAGATGAGACAGGAGGGGACTTTAGGTTGATCTCCGTCTGTCTGTCCGTCTGCCAACAAAATGATCCTCTGCACAATTTCCTTAGATAGAGACCACATTTTGTATTTGATTTTTATCAAAGTTGCACACAACTTGTATGGGCGTAATATCTCGGGTCCTTTCGAAATATGGCCAGATCCCATCATGGGTTCCTGAGGTATGGCCCCTTAAAGGGCCAAAATTTGCAATTTTTGACTTGTGAACACACTAGAGACCACATTTTGCAATCAACTTTAACCAGTTTACACGCAACTTGTATTGGCATAATATCTCGTTTTCTTTCAAAAGTAGCCAAATCCCATCAGAGGTTCAAGAGTTATGGCCCCTTAAAAGGCTTGTGAACTCGATAGAGACCACATTTTGCAATTAACTTGTATTGGGATAATATATCAATTCCTTTCAAAAACTGGCTAGATTTCATAACGGATTCTAGAGTTATTGTCCCTTAAAGGGTCTCAATTTCCTGTTTTGGCTTTTGCAGCCATGTACTGACTTCATTTACGGTTTGATTTGAAACAACTTTGTGAACACGATAGAAGTCACATTGTATATTGTATTTTATCCACACTGACGCACAACTTAAGTCAAAATAAGATCTCGGTTACTTTCGAAAACTGGGTAGATTTCATCGTGGGTTATAGAGTTACTCTCCCTGAAAGCGGCAAATTTTTCTATTTCGACCCTTTAAGCCAAATAGAAGTTTCATTTATGTTTAAAATTTGATTTGATTCAAACTTGCACAGAATGATTTTCTTGATGATCTCTAGGTCTGTATCGAAACTGGGTCATGTCTGCTCAAAACCTAGGTCATCAGGTCAAATCAAAGGATAAGTTTATAAACAACATATAGACCACATTTATAATCCTATATTCATGAAACTTGGTCAGAATGTTTATCTTGATGATTTCTAGACCAGGTTTGAAACTGGATCATATGGGGTCAGAAACTAGGTCACCCAGTCAAATCCGTCTAAAATTTCGTTTCCGTTTATTAACTCTGTCATCCATGAAGGGATTTCCATATCAATTGACACACGCTTTCCATGATGAGACGACGTATCATGTGCAAAATCCTGACCCATAGCTCAAAGGTCAAGGTCACAATTGGAGGTCAGAGTTAAACACGACTTTTTTCCTGTTCGATGTAAAATTCTGCCATCTAAGAGTGGATTTTAATATTACTTGGCACAAATGTACTTCATAATGAGACAATGTGTCATGCACAAGTTGCAGACTCATAGGTCACAGGTTAAAGTCAGACTTGGCAGTCAAATGTTAACATAGCATAAACATGGTATTTTCGTGTTTCGTCCACAGCTCTGTCATTCACTAAAGGATTTAATAACATTTGATAAATATATTACTCAACACAAATGTTCTCCATGATGAGACAAAATGTCAAGCACAAATCCCGTACCCCTAGCTCAAAAGTCAAGGTCATAATTGGAATTTAAACGTCAATATCGGTTTTGTCATGTCCGGTCCATTACTCTGTCATTCATCAAGGGATAATAATATTACTTGGCATAAATTTCCCCTGGATGAGATTATTCACAAAGCCCGGATCCATAGCTGCAAGATCAAGGTCACACTTTTTTTGACCAAAATTGTGACCTCTAGAGTGATTTCAACAGTCAAATTGTTGACGACGGACGACGACGACGACGGACACAAGGTGATCACAAAAGCTCATCTTGAGCAGTTTTTGCTCAGGTGATGCTTATAAACACTAATTTTTCCTTTTATGACACTTCTGCTTGTAAAATGGGGACTTATTTCATTCGCAAAATGTATTTCCAGTAAAATCAGACAAGTTTTATGTTAGATGTCGTGTTCATAGCAATTACAAAGATTAAACTAAAATAGAGCTGTTTACTATGCGACGCTGTCAAGAAAGCGATCGACAAAGGGTTAGTGAATTCAATCTGCCCCCATTTCATTACAAATCACCCCCTTTACTGTTCATATTTTCACAGCTTATTAATTGTAGTTTGCGATGATATATCGGTTTTAATGGGTTAAAATTCCAGAAATATAGTCTTGTGCGCGGCACATCGTCTTATGATTGTAAACGTTTGTGCCAAGTTATTTCAGAATCCCTTAACTCATTCTGCCCTAAAGCGTTATCTCCACATCTACTCTGCTGATATTTATCTTTCAGCCACCTAGGAGGCAGATAAGCCAATCTACCCTGAATACCGAGAGATGTTTTGAGAGATAACATTGATTTTGTAGCCTTTTGCTTGGGATATTGTTGTTAATTAGTGACATATCACATCAGATATGTGCTAATAGGTATGGAATTTGCACTCTTTGTAAGAAAATTGAAGTAGCTACGCAACAAAATTAATTTCATGCAGCTTTGTAGTACAGTGATTTCAACAGACTGTTGAATTAAAGACGCAAAACAAATGACCGTATTCTCTCATCAGATTTTGTTTTGGCTAAACAACATTTATAAAATGCTACATTTTATCATGCACATATTTAAACAACAAATATGAACAATTCTTAAAAATTATTTTAAATACATATTATTGTCATTTTCTAACACTGATTTTACTCATTTATACGCATCCAGGCAATCAAAATGCATCAAAATAAAGTTATTTCTCATAAAAAATAGCGTATGTGTTTAATATGAAGACGTAATAAAATGAATATTTTAGCTATTTTAGAAAGAAACTATTGTGCTGAAATGAGATTATTTTGGGCTAATTTTCAGAAAACATGTTCATGTATGAAAACATTTTTGAAACAATTTTGTGGAGTTTCTAAAGTATCACAAACAAGCTGTCGAAATAATTGAGTTATTATTAACACTTTATTCTATAGATCAAGAGACAGTCTCGAAGTTTAACAACAAAATAAATAGATGAATGAATGAATAAATAAATAAATAGATACCAACCAAGATGTTTTTACTTTTCATACACACATAAGCATTTTTATATCGCATAGGTAAAAATTAAAGATCTGGTGTGAATGAGTTGAAGATAGTTTAATCTTACATGTAAAAGAAAATATTTGAGTTCTTTTCTTTTCAATGATATAATCCACAATTCTACCACTTTTGTTCAGGCAGTGTTGTGTGCTTTGGTTTTGCATTTCGGTAGGATACTTACAAGTTATTTTTGTGCGGTAATTATGTACGTCTGTCTTACTGAAGGGTATTTTTATAACAATACCCGATCATTTATAATTCAACTTTTTTCTGCACTCAAATGTTTAGAACCGTACTTATAAAGAATATAGACAACGCCATTTCTAGCTCCATAGCTATGTTTTTTTATTTATCTCTGTTAAATTTTGACAGATTTAAATGAAATTCTGGCACAATGTTTAATGATAATTTTATAGTAATATAGTAATATAGTAATGAGAATAAACTCACTTAGCCGTAAAATTGTTTGATCCCGCATATGGCATTACAATGTATTTGCCGCATAGCGACGAGCGAAAAAGTATATACTTCTGGGTTGCGTTATTTCAATTGTCATTTCTCAATGAATATTTCTTGATGTCTATTTATTCATTTTTATATGTTTCGATCATATAAAGAATCATCCATAATTTTCAGGCTTCGAGAAATCACAAATTATAACTCGAACGACGCCCGCTTTTACAGCTTTCTTTAACCAAAGCATTTATTTTTTCACAACATACGGTTTTTTATATGTTTTAAAAATGTTAAGCAACAAAAAATTTGATTGATCCAACTTGTTACAAAGAACTAAGAGATTTTATTTAATACCAATGAAATGTGACGACTTAATGCGTCATGCGGAATTCAGAGCTATTACTGTAAAGACGCATGTACGCGGTGTGCGGTTTCCAGATGTAGATAACAACACCGCATATAAGCGGCACGCGGTATTCAGATAAAAATTGGTCGACGCATTTATGCGTCGCGCGGGCAGAATGAGTTAATGCATAAAGAAGTTATGGCACGAACACGAAAAACAGACCCTGTTATACTTTTAAGTGTCACATTAAAGAGAAAAGGAAAAGAATAAGACCGGCATTAACTACATATTGTCGATGTTTGTGTGTAAACTTTGAGAGAGGTAGGTGTAATAGTTTTCAAGTAATTGAAAGGCCAAATTTATGAGGACACGTATATAAACAGACGAACAGACAGACCGCACGGTGACACTTACAAACCACCCGCCTTCAAACTTCGTTTGCGGGTTATAATTATGAAGTAATACTAATGGAACATAGGAAACGCCGATATTTTAAAAATAAGCCAGTTGCAAACAGCGATTCAGTCTTTTTTTACGAAAGTCGCAAACTTTCGTACAGTACTCAAGCAAACCTTCATACAGTCAGGAATTCACACCAAATCTTCTTTCGTTGACGATTATAAACAACTTAGAGATTTTAGCAATGATTTTATTTTATTTCACCAAACTAGTAATAATTGGTTATCCATGAAACAGTGGAATTTACATGTAGATCATTATTCAAGCGAGCAAATATGTATTTTTTACGTCGACAATGTACAATTTCTGGACAAAATCAGTGATCATGTAATCTTACCTGTAATTAGACTTAACACATTGTATACAGACACAAATCATTTTCAGCTTCAAATAAAATATAAATAGACGTTCCATCAAAGCATATCGGTAATTTAAAATGGTGTTTGTTAACATATACCTGTCAGTTGATCAGTCGCAAGAGGAAGGGGTGGGGGTTATATAGTTGTTTGTTCGGTGTGATTTAGTACATAGGACATCAATTAAAAAATATATTTTGTCCTTGAACAGTTTGTACTTACACTGATGTTATATAACTAATATTGTCATTTACTTACAAATCATTGCTTGCGAATATCGTAGGCGTCTTGGTTTTGATATCTGAGGACGTGATATGCATCTGGTTGGCTTTATCTTTATTAGATATCTTCTTTGGAGGTGCAGAATGCTCTAAAAGTATTCTACCAGGCCTCAATCTGTCTGGTCTGTCTAATGTACTTGATAATTTTGCGCAACTGGGTTGTTTTGCTTTTAAAGAAACTTGAGAATCAACATGAACGCCCTGCATTGGCATCTACAAGCAAATGTTTATCGTCATATGAATTATAAACATGTCAAAAGATTTTCCGCCGCCAAAAATGTATATTTAGATCAGTCATAATGAATGTCCTTTTAATGATCTCAAAAATAATTGGGGTCATCTGCAGGTCATGGCAATCTAAATGTATTAAATTATATCCTAAAAATCTAATATTCATAGTTTATGCAAACTAACCACATTTTCCTAACCAGAATCCTAACAGAAGTAATGTAAACACATTTCCATTTACTCATCTCTGTCAAAGGTTATCAGGTTACTCTATCAAAGGTTATCAGGTCACTGAACAGCTGATAATTTATTTTCATGTTATGTACGCCGATATTGATGACGTCATACACAACCTGTTTTTACAATTTAATATTAAGAGAAAACATAATTCCACAAATCTCCGATAATCGTGGTAATCCTACATCACCACCAAATTATAAAATTCTTGTATCTAAGTCAAATGTACCATATGAAAGGCGAAAAGTGTAGAAATAAAAATGTAAACAAAAGGATCGTGTGAATTAGGTCAAAGTCATTCGAGACGGTTGTAACTTACGGTGTGTTACTGAGATGGTCGAAACGTGTTAAGTGACCAATGTTTTTTTTCCTATTTTTAAATTTATACTATATATATATACTAAAGTCTTCGTGTATCACACATCTACGAAAAGAAAAATCTGTGCACGTGACTTGCTCCATGTCCCACAAGTGAAACTTTTTAGCATACTAATAAACCCACCTGGCGGCGGGTAACAAAGTTTAAGCTGTATGAAGATGATTCTAGGTAAATTTTGAAGATCGTTTATAAGGAATATTGTATAAAATTATTTCAAAAAGATAATATGTAAGGGTAGATTTTCCGAAAGCACAGTCATAACATCCCAAACATAGCCATAGAGCCATGCATTGCAAAATAGGCCCACAACAAAAAGAACCTGTGACGGAATAATATTGTAGACGGGTTCTTCAAAAATCCAGAAACAAGTACATAATAATTATATGCAAAATACAGAAAAATGGGGAGCAGATTATACCAGATTTATATAGCGCCCTTTTCATGATAAACACTTTCATAGGCGCTTTACAGCAACTGCAGACACACAGGGCGCGAAATCGTCCTCTATTAGTACAGACACAGAGCGATCTGACCAGAGGAACAGAGTTAGATAAAGCCCCTACAACAGACTGAGATCTTTTCAGATACAGACGTGTTCGGCAAACTTAGCCTAGCTCTTTTCGGTCTGGTTCTTTAGCGTGCCCGGTTTATAGCACCGATACACGCGAAGCCGTCTTTCCTGGGAAGAATCAGTTACTACATGCCTCTAGTTAGGTGGGAGACACTCAAGAGCATCTCAGAAATTTCCAGTGTCTGGACCGGGATTCGAACCCGGACCTCTGGATTTACGGTCAAGCGTGTTACTACTAGACCACCGGCCCATCAGATAGGAGGGTCGGATGTTGGGGAAGATGGAGCAAGGATGAATACGCCAGGGAAAGGCATGTTTTTAACAAGTATTCATACAACATCGCAGACAAACACGAACAACATATGAACTTAAGAAGGAGACGTTTTTCCGACATTGTATTACTTTTTTTAGCTCTGGCGGCAATGTTTTGTTCAAGCATTAAAATAACTTGAACAATATTGATTAAATGTCCCAAACAAATTCGTTATCACTTATTTTTATATCGGACAGGTAGATTGTGATCATATGGTTATTTAACTTTCAACTATATGGCTACGTTAATCAATGATACACATCCGTAATATTTCGAAAAGGTTGCACACCACGACCATTAAGAGACATGGAAAATCCGTTTTCAGACAGTCCCAGTGCCGTAATCTTAACGAATTTAACGCAACCGGATACATGTCTCGTCGCTGCATATCACCATATTTCAGCCGACACGCCTTCACCGTTGATGAGGTTGGGCCCATGCCAGACGGGCTCGATGTCTCGATGCGTTAACACTGGGACACGGTATGGTCGTCTTGGACGGATATCATACACAGGAAGCCTCCTGCGTATGGTATCTGCGCTAACTGGACTGCTTGGTAGTGTTGCAGCCGTGGCGGTGGCTGGTTGAAATCTGTTTCTCAGTGTCATCACCCTGATGAAATTGTCTTCAACCTGCTTCGTAACACGTGGGCGACCTGAGCGTGTTCTATCAGAGGTACTGCCAGTCTGTCGGAAGCGTCTACGTAATGATTTTATTGTAGCTTTGGTACAACCAAACAATCTGGTTATATCTTCTGTGCGTCTGTTTCAGTGCATCATCCCAATTGCGCGCTCGCGCTGAATTTGATTCAGTCGTGCCGTGTAACCTTCAATATTTGTTCGGCTTTACGCTTTTTTTGTTCATTCAATCATCAATGTTTCCAATAACAATAAAATTTTACAAACAATATCGTTAATTACACGCGCACGTGAATTTCGTGCAAAACGGCTATTGTATGACTACTGACTTCACGGTTTATCGATTTTTAAAATTTAACACGTGAAGTTCTTTACGTGTAATATGGTATGTTCAGTATTGTCAATCCTATTCAGGCTATTGAACAAATTTATGATATTTACATTATATTTATACGTGTAGATGCGTATGTAATAAAAAGGTTATTATCTTTGCATCGGAAAATATGCACTCGTTCTTCAGCAGAAGAATATTGCGTTCCTAAAGTCGCGCAATATTTCCGCTGAAGAACTCGTGCATATTTCCCGAAACAAAGCTAATAACCTATAAATATTAACCATTACACTCTATACAGAATCATAAATGTGAAGAGACTGTATAGTCTACGATTCTTGTATGATCATTGACAATACATATAACACCTTCGTATATCTACAGTGTAAGTATTATTCAATTTGATTAACCATATTAGTATGACCAGTCTTGGAAGAGGGTGATCAAAGTATCATTAGTGTGAAATTGTTTGAGTTTTTTTGTACGCTCCCAGTATATACATATAGGTCACCGTGGCCTAGTGGTTAAGGCGTCCGCCTCGGGATCGGGAGGTCGAAGGTTCGAGCCCCATGGGGATCGTTCGTCCGGGGGATGTTTGTCATGGGACTCGTTCCGAAACGGACGGTTCGTGAGCCGCGAGCTAGTTAAATGAATGGTTACCGACTTCTATCCGCCTGGCGCCTGGCATAGTGGTAGGAGTTGGGAGGTAATTGGTACGCACAATAAAGGTGTCTCATAAGCCAAATTGGCTGGTCCTTTCAGTAGGGGTGACACTATAATAAACAAGACCTTTACCTTATAGGAACAGTGACCACGTAAGTGACAGCCATGTGTTTAGACGAAAAAAAATTAAACAACGTTGGTAGTGCGTTGCTATGGAACATGTATTTTTTAGTCATTTGATATTAGGAACAATAAATGAGGATTAGAGGATGTTTGACCTTTGGGGGACATGTATTTTGACGTATCAGATTAATATGAACAATCTTTGTAAAGAGTTACTCAATAAATATTTGTTTGATTTTATCACAAAAACAGTTTCAGAAAAGAAGCTCCCGTGATATATAATTAGGAAAAAGAAATCATGCCCTCCGGGGCTATCTTTTTTAACAAATCAAAATAATATAAACAAGCGGTCATCCTATGAAGATTTATGTCAAATAATTTAGTATGGACAACTGTTTCTGACAAGCACTGTTTTAAAGTACTCACAATTTGTATATATTTTAAACATCTAAGGCTTAGAGCGAAACTATTCTATCTGCTTCTGTTTCTATCTTCAGAGAGACCGGCTCCGCTCTACGCCCTTGACATGTAGTTCTTAACTTGGAGTCAAATCAATATATGAAACTCATACAAAGTGTCCAAAATCGGTGGACGGATCAAAAAGTCGAATTTTATGTATTTTGCATCCAACAGTATAATGAGACTCCTTTAATTTTCCAAGGCGTGTAAGACATGTAAATGTCGCCAAATTTTGATATAGAAAATGAAAAGTATACACAAGTATCTTTTTTATTCATATTATATGCACTAACTTTAAAAAGAAATACATGTACATTAAACCGAATTCTCCCGTAATAATTCGAAATAAGTTAAACATCATGACGGTTTTGTTAGAGCGAAGACATCACAACGAGGCAAACTAGATAATGATTATTACAATAGTGATACGACACAAAGGCTTTTATCCTTACTTTATACAGATATAGGTCTACCTAAATTGGATATGTCACTGAAATCAGTCAAAAGTGAGCCTTGAATAAAACGACGTGGTTCGTAGAAACAAGTTGTTTATTTATTACAAGAGTTACTAGACTGACAGATAAACAGAATATGATTTTAGTTTCTATTTACATATTGCAATGATTGATTTTGCAACCAATATGCTAATCAATTTTCCACCTGAAAAGATATTTGTACTATCGTCATTCAATAATTAAGCGACGTGAGGAATCCATCTACAGTCTCTGAGAGTAATGAGCATTGAGCATTGTTTACCAATTTCGTACTAATCTTTTTTTATTTAATTTTTACATATATATATGTATGTGTTATAAAACAATACACAGAATACGATGCTCTGCATATTTTTACACTGTCGTGCAATACAATAGAGAAAAGTAGATGCTTCACAGGCCGCCCAACACGACAAAAACGAAAATGTTGCAGGCTCGGTTTGATTGAGCCTGTTCATGGATGCATGCTACCGTCCACGCCCTCTAGCCACGGGTTGAGTAGAACACAACATTTACACATGCTAAAAGTACAAAAATCAATTTAGAGACATTCGCAGATGTATTCAAACGCCGGTGAACATGGAACCTTCAATGATACACGTTTTGAGGCGTTTAACAATGTTACCAATCTTATAATTTGACAGAAACGTATTGAAATCGGCATTGCTTACAGAGTAAAGAAAAAGTAGTACAAGAATTAAGAAAGGAGAGTAGAAGAGTTGTGACGTTTATATGAATTCCCAATTGTGTTTCGAAATGGGTATATATGTATATATTCTCTGTTAAATATCTATGTTGTTCCATTCAGCATTATGCGTACTAATTTTATTTTTAGTTTGTGCTATGATACTTTCAGTTTGTTTTGGTTGTTTTATTTCTGATAGGAAATTTGCAATATATGGTATGTGCTTGTTTTGTTTGCATTTATATAAGAACTGTTTTGCCATTATAAATATGAAATTTGCAATATCTTTTGTTATCGCATGACCAAAGGCTATTATTCTGTAGTCAAGTTGTATATTTATATTGTTTTCATGTTAAAAACGTGTGACGTCTGAGCAAAATGCTTGACTTACTAGGCATTCCCAGAATAAGTGAATAAGTATTTCAATGTGCATATTACACAGATCACAAAAGACCTGAGTTCAGTAGGAAGGATGCGTTTTATGAATTTATATTGGAACGCTCGTAGTTTAGTGTCAATGGTACAACGAAAGGGTTAATGCAGATAAGAGGCCATTCTAAGCTTTCGTATAAATTGTTCCATTTATTTTCATATTTGTTTATTTTTTTTGTATTGCGGTTCAAATGTGTCAAGTATAAAAATTTATTTGGTTTATGTACCTTTAAGACCTGTTGAATGTAAGAACTTTTTGTTTGTTCAAATCTTTTAGTTTGTAATTGTGCCTCCCATTGTCTAGGAATGCTTGAAATAGATGAGAGATATTTTAAGTAATCAGTTGTGGGGATACCATATAATCATGTTAAGCTATGAAAGGTATGCATCGCTTTATTGTCTGTATCATATAGGTCTATCATGTGAATTTGTGAATTATTCCAGATAATGTGATTGTGTATCTCTGTTACGTCGGTTTCAAAGTTTTTTCTGTCCAACTGGTTACAATATCTTTTAAAATCTGTTGTGTATCTTTTTATTAAATCATATTCTGTGAATAAAAGAATTCCACCATAAGCCACATTGCTTTTTTTTTGTTTGTTTTGGGTTTAACGCCGTTTTTCAACAGTATATCAGTCATTTAACTGCGGGCAGTTAACCTAACCAGTGCTCCTAGATTCTGTACCAGTACAAACCTGTTCTCCGCAAGTAACTGCCAACTTCTCCACATGAATCAGAGGTGGAGGACTAATGATATCAGACACAATGTCGTTCATCAAATAGACACGGAGAACATACGCCCCGCCCGAGGATCGAACTCGCGACCCCGAGACTCGTAGACCAACGCTCTTACAATATCTTTTAAAATCTGTTGTGTATCTTTTTATTAAATCATCTTCTGTGAATAAAAGAATTCCACCATAAGCCACATTGCAGTATCATCTTTAAATATTCGTTTTAACCAGCTACATGTGATTGAGATGCGATGTATGACATAACATTAATCATTTTAAGCTTCCGGTCTTTATAATCTTGTGTAATGACGTTTTCTGCAATTTCCTCAGGTTTTCAATGCCATAGAAATTCATACAATGATTTTGTTATTAAGCTTATAAGATGATCGTGTGGATTTTCAAGTACAGTAAGTGGAAATAACCATTTTGGGGATTTGTTCGATTCGTGTTTGCAAGTCGTAAGTAAATGTTATACCAAATATGCATGCTTGGTCAGACGTCCACTTTAATTGTGTCGTTTTACAGAATATTTTCTCGTCATTTCGTAGTGATCCAACCCATAGTAATGTAGTAATGTAGTTTTATTGCATTTAACTTAAGGCTTGAAGAATCTCCAAAAAAATCTATGACGTTTAAAAGATTGTTCAGTGTTTTTACTGTTTTATCAGTTCCGTTAGTAAAGAAAGTGGCATCGTCTGCAAAGAGTGATTCTTTAAGTTCAGTTCCATTAATTATTATGCCTGTGTGTAATATATCCTTTTCAGTGCTATGGAAAATATCTCGGTAGTGATTATAAATAGGTAAGAAGATAAGGGATACCTTTGACGAACTCCACGTTATATTTTAAAAACATTTCATACTAATTTTGCTGCACAGAGCCGGTATATTTATTTCAAATCCCAATTTAATATAGAGCGGTATCATAGGCGCTAGCACAAAGAATGAACTCAGTTGATACATATCCGAACGTATAATACGCAAAACTTTCAAATAAAATCATACATTTTGTCAGATTTTAAAGTCTACGATTCTTGTATGCAGATTGATAATACATGCAACATCTTTAGTGTAGACACTGTAGAATATACAAATGCTTCGCTTCTCATATATTTACAGCTTTGCCCATACTTTGCCCATAAGGCAGTAAACTTGAACATTTACTCAACGTAAACTTTGCTACCGGCCTAGACACCATATAAAAATCCAGTAAATTATTACAAAAAGTGACAAATACTTTTACATTGAATCTCTTACATTTAATTCTTTTACTTTATTTTGTTGTGATCGCTCTTAAAATAGTCTTGGTGTGCACCTTAGTTCAAAATGCTACGGGGATTTGTTAATAACTTAATATAGCTGCAGGTAACATTCAGAGAGAGAGAGCATTTTTGGTCCCTATCAGCTGCATTGCTGATTTGTGATACACAATGGCACAGTGTTGTCAAGCAGCATTTAAACTAACGTCTTTGGGTTATCGCATGAGTTATTGACTATGAACGCTTGGCTGTATTGCTAACGTGTGATTGTTACTGGCCTGGTGTCTTCGTATAGTGTTAATACATTTGTATAAATATTCCGAAAGGCAAAAGGAGCAAAGCCGCTGGTGGTCTTGTGTTCAAATTGAAATCATTTTAACAATTGCAGTACAGGATCACAATATTGATATTTTAATGAATTCATTTTGACATCAGGCCGGCGGTTTCTGACAAAAACACATTTCAAAAGTTCGTTCTTACTATGTTTAAAGGGAAAAGTGACCACGCACCTTCCCAGTCACGGTTTTAACGAAGTGATAAAAGATGAACAGACATCTTGGTAGAGCGTCATCTAAGAAACATTTCTGAAAATTATCTTAATATCAGGCCAACTATACCTGACAATGACATTTTCCCTTTCTGTTGTGAACCAGAGCTCTACATGGAATTGATTAATTTAAGCATTTGTAAGAATATCCCTTAATTCTGTGGATGTCCTGAAATTATTTTTGGTATTTGTAACCTGCAGAATGTTCTATTCACACGAGGATGCATTTCCACTACCGTCTATGAACAGGCTCAATCAAAAAAACCTGTAGGAAGATCAGTTGGAAGCATAGAATGCAACCAAGCAAAATCATGGTTTGATAAAGAGGTAGTGGATAGTGCAAAAGCCATCGGGTCCCCTAACTCTATTATCCATGAACAGTGAGAAGACTCCACGATTCAAAATGACCAGTAAATGTAATAAAACTGCATCCAAGTCGTGATGAGCAACCTGTAGAATTTCTACATTATTTTTTGTATGTTACAATCTATACAGGTCTTACCTTTCTATAGAAATGTTTCTGTAGGCTTTTAGATTTACTTTCATAGTGCGCTGTTTGCGAATCAGCTTGAGATGTACAAGATTTATTTTCATTGACGTCAACATTCTCCGTTTTTTCTCTAATGAGTGTGCTCACATGTGTTCTAAATGTTAAACAGAATATTTATGCTTCCCTCATAACCATTGTCAGACGTTTTAATGCTATAGAACTAATCCTCAACTTCGAACAAAACATCTACTGAACATTTAAGAAATATGTCTCCAGGCCTGTTTCATTTAAACGTTGTTATATTATTTAATAAACTTGACAACGACTGACTACTTAAAATATATATTCAGCTTTAAATTTGTGTCCCAATAAGACATTAAGAAAAACAATTCTTATTTTCTTAACTAATAACATTTTTATTTGTTAATTTGTTTGTTGGCTTATCAATAAGAAAGTGGATTTATGTAATACAGGGACTTTCTAGAGTAAAGTCAAGTTTTATCTGAGGTGACTTTGTCTATAAGACCTTTGAACTTCCCACGAGACTGCTGAATAAATCCTGTTTGTACTATAATGTTAGAAGTTCACCATGATCGCTATTCAGTACTTATGACGTAAATTCAAATACAACATTACTTTTGCCCTAATCTTTGTACGTAGAATGATAATCTATAAAGTAATATTGTCATTTAAATGTACTCACGGATCATTTCTAACTAATTTCGTAGGCAACTGACTCTCATTATATGAAGTCTTAATCCGCATCTTGTTTTCCGGGTTGAGAATACTCTCATTACATCTCTTTTCTGGCGCTCCAGGACGCCCCTTTGATGTTTCAATATGCTCCAAAGTGTCTCCTGTTTTTGCTGTGCCAGTTGATTGGAAATTGTTAGACTGTCGTGTTGAAAAAGGAGCTTGCGATTCAGAATTTATACTCTGTGATGGAATCAAAAAGCACATTTATACCCTGCAATGATCCAATCAAGTATATAAAATAACGTGTTATAAGCGGACTTCCTTTCGTCTGTAAAAACAATATTGTGATTGTCCTTAAATTTCGACCAATTATTGCCATTATGATATGAAGTCCACCTTAATGGAAAGCTACAGAAATATACTGAAAACACTTTTGATTTTGATTGTTTGATATCTATTAACAAACAATAGCGACATTATCATGTCTGGTTTATGGCTGCCATATCCAATTATCAGAATCTAACATGATGATGCAATTAAAACACCTAAGTATTGGAGGACCTGACCATTTTTTCTCTTCTTTGTCAATATAGAGCCGCCATCTTGGATTGGGTGTAGTCAATTTTCGGGATGGTACTCAATGACGTATGACTGACCCTTATTGTAGATATTGGACATAATGAAAAGGCAGTTCTTCGTCATCTCTCTTGTAGTGTCAGATATTTGTAAAGATGACGAAGAACTGCAAGCGGTTTCGTTACTGCCGTGTACATAACGCATATGTCTCCACATGTTGTCAGTCCCAGAGAAAGACTGATGCCAAACAGGGGGCACTTATTCATTTGTATGACATTTATCAATAAAAATTTGCCATAAAATGAGGTCTAGAGTCAGGTCTTCCACTACTCACCTACATGATAGTGTGTTCCTACCCCTATTATTTATTTACTTCTTTATAAATTTTGGTGTATATTAACATCAAAGCTGACACATGTAGTACTATAGTCGGTACCGATACTTGAACCTCAAACTGACAAACTATGCCGATACTACCTTGTACAAAATTTGCTGCTGTTGTTTGCCGTTCTGTTTACATGTACTTCTTTTTGCCTGTTCTTGTAAATCAACATCGTCTGGAAAGCATATAGGTTCTCTGACTCCATAAAACTCTGGTATGTTTGTACGGAATGTCCCGATTGAGGGCCTTAATAAGAGAAAGAAACATTATTACATATTTGACGTCGCGGGAGTGAAATAAAGCCATTACATAAATTGATGATATATTAGTGTAATAAAGCCTTGACGGCGACGTGGTCTAGAGGAGACGTTGGTCAAGTTTACTTTAGTACTTGCTAATAATAGTTAAATAAAATAGATGCTTTTTTCTTTCGTCAGGAAAACGCTATCATGTGATAGCAAGAATTATTATATATGTGACATTCAACATTGAATGTATTAAACTTATTGGCTTAAAGATAAGATGCTCGTCAGAATGTCACAATTTATTATTTATTCAACCTGTTTAATAGATTAATATGAAAAGTCACTGACATAATATCTTGTATTTAAGGCCATTCCTCTGTAAGAACAAAAAAAATAAATAAGGGGTCGAAAACTCATAGTCTCAGAATTATTTCATATTTGCACCCGTTTTAGTATTCAAGCCATATATGAAGAATCAAGGGTAAAAAGATATGAATCAGCTCTGGTTACCATAAAACGGGAACATTATACATTTTGCAAAAAATGGCAATTTCTGACAGTCTTGACATATGTTATATAAGTAAATGTATAATGTATACATCTTTTCTTCTTTGTCCTTTTAATGAAAATGATTTATCACATAGACCCCCCCCCCCCCCCCGCCCGCTCATCCACTCCTTGAAAAAAGGAACAATTCGATTGAAATACATTAAATACTTTTGACTTTGTTACACTTTGATTAAGGATACATGAAATTCTAAACAAAGTTCATAAATATTCTGTCAAAAATAACAACAATTAATCAAGCATTTATAAAGATTTTAAATCAGATCTGATCAAATACTGAAAAAAAGCTATGAATAAAATATAAATTCCATCCTTTCATTTCAATGTAAAGATGATGATGATTATTCATTCTTTGAAGAATTACAAATCAAACTAAAATGGCTGTTACTGTTGTTACATTTTACAGATACAGGATTTAATCTTTTTCAGCATTATATGGACGAAAGCCGAAATCTGTTTCTCATACATGAGCAGTGGGGTTTTTTTTTGAAAAAGGGCATGTCATATTTTAAAATTTCAAAACCGTATCAATATTTATAGTCACAATACAATAGAATTAGGTTATTTAAAGTCCTACTAGCTATTTTTGTATCATATATTGAGAGGTCATTATTTCATACTTGTATAAATATGGGCATGTGGGGGATTTCATTCTTTATTTAAACAGGCCTCTGAGGTGTATATATATATATACAGTCAAACAGCCAAATCATTTAAATCCAGTATGTACTTGTAAAACAGTTAAATACGCATGTGCAGATTAAAACATGCTGACTTATGTGTAGCAATGTATGCAGTTCAATGTCATTTTTCAGCATTCAGCGAGTTTTTACTTCAGTAAGTCTATATTTCTACAGGTACTTTAGCAAACACATACACTATTGCAAATGACTAAATTATGATTACCTCACTAGAATACCTACTCATTTCATAGTTGCTTGAAACTTAAGCAGCCCGCTTAGCTCAATAAATCTACGGATCTCGGGTCGTGAGTGCGATCCCCGGGCGGGGCATACGTTCTCCGTGACGATTTGATAAACGACATTGTGTCTGAAATCATTCGTCCTCCACCTCTGATTCATGTGGAAAAAGTTATCAGTTACTTGCGGAGAACAGGTTTGTACTGGTGCAGAAACCAGGAACACCTGTTAGGTTAATTGCCCGCCGTTACATAATTGAAATACTGTTGAAAAACGGCGTTAAACCCAAAACAAACAAACAAAGAAACAAAATATCATTAAGCAGTCATTTTCAAAAGACACTGCTCACAAGTTGAAAAATAAAACAAATACATTTACAAAAATAAAAAATACATTTTGAAATATAAACATGTCTTTTTTATATAAATAAGAAAGCATACTAATGGTCATTTTCAGCTAAAATCAGGCCTTTTCCCCCTACAAATCTACCTCCCATAAAAGGAGGTGATCCCAAAGAAAAAAGTATGTTTTCCCAATTCTGAATTTGAAATTTCCAAATGTGTTAGACCTTATATGGGTGGTCGATGTTTAAAAATGGTTTTGCAAATTTGTATGTATATTTAGGTTATTCGAACAGCATTTATAGTGTTGATCAATTACTGACATGAAATACGCCTAAAAGTGTTATCTTGGTGAAATAATAAGAAATATCTGTCCAATGTTTAAAAAAATAACCACTGTACTGCAGTATGGTCTTTAAATCTGTTGAAGGAAGTGCCCGAATATCTTGCATAACTTGAAGTTTTTACATGTTAGATTAAAATATCAAATATTCTGAGACAGACCTGTTTTATTATAGTGCACTGATCCTTCAATCAGTTGATACAAACTTCACTTATGGAGATACACTGACAGATTTCTATCTGCAGTTGAGACTCTTTTTCTGCCAGAGATTTTTTCCCAAACGATCGATGTCGCTATTCAGCGAATATTAAACGTGGGCATAGTTTGAAGGGACACATTCAAGCATCACATGCCAATTTGGCATAAAATCTCTGACTGTCATTGCATTAATAGACTAAAACATTGCAAACTCCGAGCAGAAATCTGATTTCAGCATAATCCAGGAAGTAAACTTAGTTAAGCTCTTTGTGGTTTCCTAAAAGACGAGCATCAAGGGGCGGTAATAAAAATAGGAAAAATACCCCAAATCATAAACTTTGGCTCAAATCTATCAGAATGTGTCTGCATGACTCATTACACACAATGCAATACAATACAATACAAAGTATCATCTTCCCTTTATGCACACACATATACATTTCTGCTGAGACCTGTGCACTTAATAAGATGTGGAGCACAGTATAAACATATGTTTTGCTGCATACATTTTTCTTGCAGATGAAAGTCTAGATCATACAAGAATCAAATAAATATTTGGAAATATTAATTTGGTATGAAACCTTGTTTACTTGCCATTAAAAGTTGCATGTACGAAAATAAAGGACACTTTAAAAGACAGTTGGGGATTTGCATCCTCCTTTCCATGGTAATGGGGAAAAATGGAAAAATATAAATGAAAAAGAGGATTTTCTTAATTTTGCATCCTCTTCAAGAAAACAATCGGGTTAAAGGGAATCTGTGATTATGAGTTTTCCAACTTTTTTTTGGTTCTTACAGAGAATTGGTCTTAATACGTTTTTAGAAAATATGTCCTGAATACAAACGTCTGTGGTTTAAACAAATGAGGCAAATCTCGCTTGAAAAATTATCCACATGCCGAGGGCTGAACAGAACACCGTCGTTACTCCTTTTTTCAGTATGAGCTTTCATAGTTTTCTGTTCAATGCTTGATTTAGATAATCTAAACAATCAAATCAAATTAGTCAATTTTATCTAAATAACACATCCGCCAGTAACATTATAGGAAATTTTCTGTAAAGTTTAACATTAAATTTGATTTTAATATGTTGTTGGATTGTATGTTTGTTTATTTTACGGCAGCTTATGGTATTTATGAATTTATAGAGAAACATTTTATTTTTACTATGAGGGGGCCACCGTGGCCGAGTGGTTAAGGTCGCTGACTTCAAATCACTTGCCTCCCATCGATGTGGGTTCGAGCCTCACTCGGGGCGTTGAATTCTTCATGTGAGGAAGCCATCCAGCTGGCTTACGGAAGGTCGGTGGTTCTGCCCAGTTGCCCGCTCGTGATGAAATAATGCACGGAGGGGCACCTGGGGTCTTCCTCCACCATTAAAGCTGGAAAGTCGCCATATGACGTATCATGTATCGGTGCGACGTTAAATCCTAAAAAAAAAACAATAGACAGTATATTGGAGCCTTACTATGTTAATGTGAGGTGGGTGATGAAAACAGTGATTGAAAATTTCACATTATTTGAAATCACTGCTCATTGTTGTATCTAAAATTAATTCTGGCTATACAGTTTACATTTCAATATTTTATGTAAATATACCTCAATGACATATTAAATCAATCCTGCAGTATTGTCAGTTAATGTTTATTCTAATATGGCTAACAATGCTTTAATCATCAAAACGATGTTATTTTGACGTCAAGTCACTGTGATATTTAGCGCAATGAACGCATTAAGAAATAGCGCTTTCAAATTTTATGAAATATTTTACTTAATAACACGTTTCAAACAAAATGTCACATTGCACAAATGTTTTGATTAATTTATGCACATACTGAATCAGTTATTCCCTTTGCTGAATAATTCGCAATAATTTTCGCTCTATCTGAATTCTGCCTCAAGAAATATTACCGTTTCCTGGTGTGTTTTAACAAATACCTACTTTTGTCGCCATGCTTGCGCGAAGAAACAGTTCCATCATATTTGATATATTTCCAATAAAGAACATATTAAAATCGAAATATATTATAGCAAAATAGTGCTTTATCAGTAATTATACACTCGGGAGGTTATACGTCGTCCGAAATAATTTCACGAGGGCTGCGTGTATAAATAGTGATAAAGCACTGATTTGCTATTAATTATTTCTTAAAGAAGAAAGGACAGCTGTGCAATTATGTACTCACATATTACTACTATTTTTATCTCTGGGTTGTTGTCGTTCGCTCTCTGAAGTCGTAATGCCAAACTGTGTGTCGATTTCGACTTCTCTATCATAAAGGACCTGCCGAGATATAGCAGCTGGTGTTCCAACTGTTTGAGCATTTGGTGTTCTGTCTGTTAACAAATATAACCATGTCACACAATATATAAAGATCAAATAATGGTTAGTTCGGGTCCAAAACAGTTTAAATGGGAATCGTGTAAACATTTGTGACAGGGAGCTTGCAGACAAAATATTTATTTTGAGCGGTAACAATAAATGTTCATTATAGTGAAAAGGACATTGTGGATGGTTAAATTTTGGCGATTTCCTAGGCACTTGTTTTTATACTATGTCATTTGTTGATGAATATGCCAACATTCCTGTACTTTGTTTGGAATAAAAATATTAAAATGTATTAATAAAATGTATAAGATGAGCCTTTATATACATGAAACACAATCAAGCGAAGTAAAAGCAGATTAGTTCTGATTGAATCTGTTCACGAGAGGCAAATGTCTTGCGAAACCCCTCTATCGCGCTCTATCAACGGCTGAAGCACCGTATTTAATGGACCTTTGATCCCAAAGGACCAGAAAATGTAAAAGATACTAAGGAATGGGAAATATTTTACAGTCGCCAAACGGCATTAAACGAGTGTCAATGTGACTTAAGCACAGCAGCCATTTTCTAAATTCCTGAGTTTGACACAACAGAGAACAGTTTTACACACCATGACGGCGTAAGTATGTTTAATTATACAATGTAACGTTTGTTGGAAATGTACAGTCATTATTCAATTTGTGCAAATTGATTCAAACATCTATGAATACATAGTGTAATATTACAAAATACGCTAATTAGTTCTGTTTTTGACCATGAAATCATTTTTTGTTTCATGTTAACTGCATTTATCAATTCATATTTAAAAGAAATATTATGCATATTATCAAATGTGGTACAATTTAACAATGCAAGTGCGCTAAAAGGGTAGAATACATACGTTTACATTTGATACGTAAACAATGTTTCGATGTATTCTTGTTAATTTTTAAAAACAGATGTTGTGTTATATCAGCTTATAAATTAGATGTCCTAGATTGTATTGAATATTTTTATGTTACTGTATGACAGAATCGACTATTTGTATTGAATAAATTGCGTGTATACTTAAAGCAAGGAAACCCATATGACACAGACAGAACAGAGATGTGTAAAGCAACATTGCAGTGTTCATAATACCTGTATCAAACATTGTAACAATTCGAAAGTTACATATAATATTGAAACAAAATG
>NW_026461622.1:0-68191 GCF_021730395.1 Mercenaria mercenaria | reverse complement strand
GATCAATTGATCTTAATTGTCCGGCATTTTTTAATTTCCTTAAGTGAATAACGCAAATATGTTTTATACTTTTAGTTTCATTCGGGTAAGCATCATTGAAGTTGAATACATTGTAACTGTTTCACAAACTGCTGCCCTTGTTAAATCTAAAGTGATGTGACGCATATGATAAGTTATATCGTTATCGTTATAGAAAAAGAAACGCAACAGTTGAGTTCTTAATGCTCTTCAGCTTTTTTAGTAAAACTTTTCTTTTCATATTTTAGCATGTAATCGAAAACAAGTACTAGTAGTTGAAATTTACAGTATGTTTTATTTAAGCTTCTTAGGGAATAATGGGCCTATTGACAGCCAAAACATGCGTCAACACGTGAACAAACGTTTTTAGTTTTGATGACAGGGACGAAGTAGAACCATTTGAACATATTTGGACGACGACCTTATCGTAATACTGCTATAGCAAATTTTATGAGGATCCATCAAGCAGTTCGTGAGATATTTATCAATTGTTAGCTCTAGTGGCTTCTAAAATGGGCCAAATTTCCCACTTTAACGATTTACAATGTCGCTACAGACCAAGTTTGATGAAGATCCATCATGCGACACAGGACCCAGGAGAAGTAGTCGATATACATTCTTTCTACCTTTGCCTCTGGCAGCCCGTAAGAGGACCAAACATCCCATCCTCAACCAACTTGAGAGATGATCTTACAGTGATGTTTATGACCGAGTTTGAAGATGATCCATCAAGAAGTAATTAAAGGCATTTCTGTATTAAGTTCTATAAACCCTACATGGAACTTAATTAAACAAAATTCTAATGAGAAGAAGTCGGTTTAAGGTACTTCTATATTTAGTTGTAGTAGTCCCTAAAAGGGTTCAAGTGCCCATTAGAACAGATCTGGCAGAGGACCGTATAACAATCCGCCAGAGAATGTGTGGTGAAAATCCATCAAACAATTCATGACGAGAATGTTTAAATGTATTTCATTTTAGCTTTAGACGTCCCTAAACGGAACCAAGCGCCTCTAATTTAGAACCTTATCATGGTACTACAAATCAGGTGTGATAAAGATCAATTAAGCGTTCATAAGGAAATGCCATTTAAGTAAATTTTTACTTTTCGCTCTAGCAGACCTAAAAGGGACCAACTGCAACAAATCTAGAACAAAATCTCTATAGGACCTTATGTTAATGCTTTGTATCATGTTTGATGGAGATCTATTAAAGAAATTCATGGAATTCATGAGATTACGGACAACCTAGATGAAGGCAATCGCCCCTATCTCAACAACCTAATGGGAAGATCCTATATTAACGCTACAGACCAAGTTTGATAAAGATCCATCAATTCTATCATGAGAACAAGTTGATTAAATGTATTTCATTGTTAACGCTATCGGCCACTACAAAAGTTGGAGAGAACTTTATAAAGATGCTACTTTTCAAGACTGATGAATATAGCTTCATGACGTAGAGTCATTTAAAGATATTTCTATTTTTTGCTTTCATGGCGAACAAAAGGGGAAAAATGTGCCTAGTTGAACAAAGGTTGGACAGGGTCTTATATTAATGAAACAGGCCAAGTGTGATGATAATCCCTCTAACCGTTCATGAGAAGAAGTGTTTTTAAAGTATTTCTATTCTTAGATCTAGTGGACCCTAAAAGGGGCCAAGTACTACAATTTCGAAAACATTTGGAGGGGACCTTAAAATGATGCTGCAGACAAAGTTAAATGAATATCTACTGATTGGTTCATGGGAAAAGGTCGTTTAAAGAGTTTCTTTCTATTTTTAGCTCTGACAGACCTTACAAGGTGTCAAGCTGAACTTTTAAACACATTTGAAAGAGGCCCTTGCCATAATGCTGCATAGAAAATTTGGTGTTATTCTGACGGACGATGGACGACACACGCCTGATCATCAACCAAGGTAGGTAAGAAGTAGAAAACCATAAGTTGTCAAACACGACAAAAATGAAAACGTTTTGGTTCGCTGTGATTTAGCCTGTTCATGGAAGTTATTGGAAATATAGGCTACCGTTCATGCCAGCTAGATCTGGGTTGAGCAGAACTCAACATTTACATATGTAACAAGTACCAAAATCAATTAAGAGATATATACTCCTTTCTCATGGTACCGGGGGTTTCATGCTACCGGTGTAAAAAGTTTTCTCGTGAGATTTTTATGTTAGCCCCGCCTACTGGATGTTAACACAATTAGCAGAGTAAACCGGAAGCCGCTCTTCCGTAGCGCACAGTTTTTTTTTGTGGAAATGTCGGGTTTTCTGTTGATTTATTTACCTTTTAAAGAGAATTCCTATAGTTTTTTTTCTTTCATAGAATTTTTTTAATTCATATATATGATAGGAAAATTTGTGCTGAAAACAATGAACAAATAAAAACAATAGGTCACCAGGCTTGTTTTTGTGAAAAATTGTTTTGAACACACCCACTGTTGCTGAAACTGCTAGCGATTTTTCAACATTTTCATAATTTTCTGCTTTTTTATAAATACCAACCAAAATATACATCAAGACAGCACAATAAAGTTTTTTTTATTTTACAGCTTTTATCATATACTTATTTGATATCATAGTCATATCTGTAATACTCTATCCTTACAATAATGGGTACAAATGAAAAAAAAAATGTTTCATATTTACTTTTGTGAACTTTTTTCAGTGAAAAATACCCATAGTGAAGAATATTTTTTTAAATTTTGAAAAAATTCTTTCATAGAATTTTTTCCTATTTTTCTTGTGTATAGATAATTGTATTGTGAGCATAAAAATGGCTAAAAATGTATGGGTCACCAGCCTAAATTTTATGTTAAGACCGCTAGAATACAACACCTGTTCGGACGGAAAATGGCGCGAACCTGGCCAAATTGATTACATGTATGTCTGCTAGAAGTTAAAAAAAAGTTTTAAAAGTTCTTAATTCTTCTATAATTGAATACTAAATAATCTGAAAGGTGATATTGTCTTATCGGTACTAAGTCAATTATCTTACATTATATGAGCAACACTGTCTTTGTACCAAAATGCGATTTGAAAACACAACCACAAAAATAGCATGATACCTGTCAGGCATGATACTTGTCAATACAACATAAACCAGTATCAACATTTGATTACTGATAAAACTTATTACAAATGTTATTTCATTCAAGATTCCTCATATTTAAGACTGTCTGTAACATGTTTCAACAAATGTTGACTTCAGTTTAGTTTTCCATAGAAAGTGTCGGCTGCGCAAAAGATGCGCATAAAAAACTATCGGAATTCCCTTTAATAAAGAAACATCTGAAACATGATTTTTTTTCACCTTTGGTCCCCACCCCATGTGTCAAACAAACATTTATATCTCATATAAACAATGATTATCATCAGGAATTTTTAGCGATAATATCGTCTGACATAATGCTGATGACGTCACCAAACCGGAAGCCATGTTGTTTCGCAATCTAGGACATTTCATAGAAATGAAAGTATGGCAAGACGTTAAGGCAAAATTAATGGAATTACAGCAATATGAAAAATATAATGATACCAATTAAGCCCCAGTTGATGTATATGTTATGGGTATGTCATTTAAAAATGATTTAAATGTATAGTATCACAAGATATCTTTGCTACCCTTTAATATGGTAGCTGGTGAAATTCTTGCCAAACTTTTGACCTAGATAGGTCTGGGTCTAAAAGATAAGATCTAGATATCATTTGAAAAATGTATATTTTTGGTAATTTGCGCTCTAAACTTTTGAAATTTGTCTGAAATCATAGATCATGTAAACTTATCTGAAGTATTGAGAAATATTAATACCATTGTGTATCAAGCTTTCCATAGTTAATTGTTTTGTTGATTACACCGGTATCATGGGAAATAACTATGACTTGCCAGATTTCAACATGGCATCATACTCATCGGGAATTCATAAACAAAAACCAGATAATTAAAGTTTTCAATTCATAATAATAATGAGAAAGGACGTAGGAAGCAGCAAAGAAATAAAGAATTAAAGTGAATTATTTTCTTTAGTTTCGTTCGTTTTGCGCATATTAAGTACCCCGGTATCATGATAAACCAGGCTACACATATGTGTTCATACGGCGATGTACATGGAACCTACAATGATACACGGAGGGTTATGCCATGAAAAATGGCGTTTGATCTCCAGTTAGTTAAAGCTACTTAAGTAGGAAAATTGGAACCAAAGCAAAAATGTTCAAGCTGAAAAATTAAACAGTACACTTACACACATCCTTGATACCGTGGTACGCAGGACCACCCTGTCTACCATGTTTTTGTCCCATCAGCTTTTTTTCGATTGTTCTTCCACTCAGGGAATATCTGCGCAAATAAAATATCTAGCTCATATATTTAAAACAAGTTAAGTTTAGCAAAACTTTAACATTCCTCAAAAATCACCTGCTGTGGAATTTCAATATAGAGGTCAAAACCTAGGTCCCTTACCTCCCTTGGCGATTCATTTAGAAACAATATGAGTAAAGTAGTCCATACTGCTTTAGTATGCCACAAGAAGAACATGACATTTACTTAAGAAAATAAGTTAAGACTGGTCAGCAGTCAAGGTATTGTGATTTTTACGGTTGCAATTAATCTTACACTTATAAGAATGCATGTTTTTGGTGGGGTTTTTTTTCGTACGAAAAGAAACCTTTCCTACACCAGTGCTTACCGATTTTATGTTCCGTTTTCTTTCGCTCTCTCCTGCAATAGTAAAGTCATTTATTTGAATACATGATTTCCATAATAATAATAACAACAACAGCAATAATAATAATCATAATAATAATAATGACAATAAAAATAATAATAATAAATAGGAATTTCAATATACTTACACGGTTCTTGATTTCTATCCGGTTAAAGAACATATATATAAATACTTATTATACATCAACTACTAGGAACTTGAAGCAAATATCAGTGTTTATTGTTATAATTTTACGGGCGTATTGAATCATATCAGTTTCAAAAACCCAAGCGTATTCATTTTTCTGAATATCCATTCATTTTTATGAATATCCGATAAACACAATTAAATACGACTGCTTAATGCTACTGCCTATTTAAAAATATATGTACACTTAAGAAATCTTTACAGTTGGATTTTTGTAAACGTCTATTAAATTGTAAGGTCGACACATTTGAAATATTATATTTTTATATTTGGGAAACTTTATAATGATTAATTCATGTCAAAAGAGGCATTCACATAAAATATTTTTGTACCTCCACCCATTTTTGTTTGCTAATAACTGCTGAAAATCTGACCTCTATACAATTTAATACTCAAATACTTTTAAGAAAACGATCATTACGATCAGACATGATAGTCAAGAGGGATATCCCCTTTTATGTCTCTATAAAGGCATAACAAGGTCAAACGTCAAAATGACTGCAATCAAAAACAAATTAAATACCACTGCACACTCAAGTGTTTACCATTTACTCCATAAATTTGTTTAAACTTAATGTCTAAATGTCTTAAAATATTTAACTGAGGTAATGGGCCCGTTTAAGTGAACCTTCTTCTTAAAGAGTATCCAATTACTACCATAAACCTACTTTGACTAATTTTTCAGGAGAGCGTAGGTTCAAGCCCTACTAGGACCAAACTTTTTTTCTTTATATTTTTTCCAGTAAATTAAATTGTTTTTGCAAGACTTATTATTGATTTAATGTACAAAAACCTTTTTATTCATTTGATAAATCATTTCTTGTTGTTCAAGTGAAATTTATCTTTAATACAAATGGGTCAGGGGTTCGACATCTTTGAAAATACTAAGTAACGTTCGATAAAACTTTTTATTTCGACTTTACTCTTTAGTTAACATATTGCGAAAGAGATGTAGGTAGAATTTCACCTCTGCCCCATGGTTATTTTTATTGAAGAGAGCAATAACAGAATTTTCAGTGTTGGATCTAAATTACTGTCCGATTAAACTTTAAATGTTAACCTTAAGACTGTATCAAGTAAATGCAATGTTAAGAATTTTAAAGCATTATTATTACACGTACGTGTCAACTACCTTAATAACATTGATAACATTGATAAAATATCACAAAAAAAGTGTAATCTGCTGTCAAAGTTAATGTTGGACAGCCATACTAATCTTTATAAATTATATAGGTCAACAGTGGCAATATTTGAAAATTTCGTATTCTATGAGTCATTAAGTTCAAATATTGAAGTGAATTTAAGAAGCCTACACTTCCCAAATGCATTTTCTACATATCAACGATAGCAAATATTAAAGTTACAGTATGAATAGGTATTGCAATTGCATTTTAGGCATTGCTAACATTGAATTTAACTTTGCGCTGATGAATTACTTTACACTTTTTGAGAAATGTGTTTCGAAGGGGAATATATTGCCCTTGTTTGTTTTGAAAAAGACTACAGTTGTAAATCAATAAAGCATGTACGTGTATATAAGATATCTCATAGTAGATGTAAAATCAATAAACCATCAATTATTTAAATAAAAGAAATATTTTAATAAATTTTGCCAGCTATTTTCTTTAGTTATACATGTACGAAGCACGTGAACTTAAGGAAACCGGACTTGCATGTAGAAATGTAACGAATGATTTTTTCATTGAATGGCTTTTATTTCTTCTTTGTAGCTTTATACATATTTGCATTTATTCATAAAATTCGAAAAAGAGACCTCTTTTCTAACGGTCACATGTCTTTTATGGTCTCATGGTATTTGTAGCAGCGGTGATTAGTGTACTGCTATGGAAGATAATCGCTACAGGGAAATGGGATGAGAACTTTGTTCTGATTCTGACGAATTGTTCAAGATATGTTGATATTGACAGCATTTTTAAACTTTAACACAGATCATTATCTATTCTAGAATCAGAAAACATAAACAACAAAGAAATATATGCATACTTTAAAGTTGTAATACTGGCCAGATATAATTCCATAGAAAATGTAATAGGGGCGAAATGGGGTCGGGCTGGGAGGGGAGGAATCCGAAGGGGAGAGTTGAACAAGGGAATGCCATGTTCTTTAAAAACAGTCGCACTACAACGTAAACCATAATAGCGCAGACACTCATGTACCAAAGATAAACACACAAAAACGATCAACTGAATAACATAAAAAACGAACAAGCAACACATAAGAAAACAGTAGGGCATCGTTATAGATTCACAAGCATACAAACGCACCCACACAAGTAGGAAAAACAATCAAGTACCATCTTGGGATTCGGCTACCAAAACAAAGGGAAGCCACGAAAACATACTAAAAGTAAAGAGAGAGGGGATGAAACAATGCAAGGGAAAGGAGTGGGCAATACGGGGGAGTGGGGCGGAGGAAAAACGCTTAAAACAAACAAGAAAACATACGCAACACACAATACAAGACAGACAAAACAACCAGTTGAAAATAGTGGCAGGTCATTTTTCTACAGTAATGCATGAAACGTCCGTTAACGGTAACATTGGCTGAATAAATGTTCTTGTAAATTGACAGATTCCGCCGATAGAGACGGATGAAAAAATGTTCCTTTTGGTTTCAGTGTCACAGCCACCATAATTCGAATACGTCATTAACTACGTGGGTAATCGTACAGTCCTGTAGGAATTGTGAAATAACCCGCAGGTAGCCATTCGTACGGCAGTTTTGTAAATAAGTTCTAGTGAAGTCATTCAACTGATTTTGAACCGATTTCTTTATTTTTCTTTAATTTTCACTTGCAAATAAACAGGAATTGATATCGAGTATAGAAAAAGGTTAATTCTCTGTCAGGGCGCAATATTGTTGTCATCGTATGATATATCCGCAATAAATAAATTAATGTAAGTAAGATAAAAATGTCATCTATAGAAGTTGACATCATGCTTTGAATATCATGTGATATGCTTACTTTTTCTTTCGTATTTTGGTTGATAAGACTGGAAATAATCATTGACAACACTCAGACAGTGTCTGTCTGTATGTCTGTCTATCTATCTATCTATATCATTCTGTATCTTATGTATTATCTTAGTTCATTATTCATGCGGGAGAGTCATAGTCACTATAATTCATATATCATTACACATTCCCATCTATCAGAGGTTCATCCGGGGAACCCTGGTAGACCTCTGATATGCGAGAAATCATTACAGTACATATTTATCTTATGTATGGAGCTCAATCTATATAAGTGAAGATTGCGGAAAAGAAAAAATATATCATGTACAATTATACACTCCATAATATAGCTTAAAAATAAGAGACTCTGCTACATACCAAGCAATGATCTCAGTTGGTCAAACATATTGATAGCACCACATCATAGCAAATGATTCACGTAGGTTCATCGGAGGGAGTGTCAAAACAACAGGAAAGTAGATTAAAGAAACAGCTTACAACACCTATGTCCGCGTGCTCTTTTATGAAAAGGCACTAAAATTTACATGTCTTTTCTTAGTACTGCCAAGTGCCAACAAGTGCTACACCGGGCACGTTAACGAACCAAGGGATCTGTTAAAAAAGAGCTAGGTTCCGGTTCTCGGATTCCTTGTATTTGAATATCTGTCTCTTCAACTAGTCTGCACCTGCCAGACATTTTTACATATACACGTAGTGTGCACTTGTACATAATGAAGTTACTTGAACAATACAATACTGGCAGTGTTCCACAAGACTGGAGGACGGCTATCGTTGCCCCTATATTCAAAAAGGGACCACGAAACAAAGTCAGCAAATTACAGGCCTTTTCTCGTACTTGCATTGTTTTCAACTGATGGAGCATGTTTTAGTGTCAAATAATATGAATCATCATCATCTAGAAAATAAAATTTGATTTATTCCTTCCAACACGGGTTCCGCTCAAAGCACAGTTGTGAATCTCGGTTAACTGATTTTAGTCAAACATTTTTTGATAACATTGAAACTGGTAAATAGAAAGACCTAAATAATGTAATGGATTTTAGCAAAACGTTTGATAAAGTCGATCACAATCGTTTGGCCTACAAGCTATTTTGATTAGGTATAGACAGAAAACAAAACTTTCCTGAAAAGAAAAACGAACACAAAAGGCCACCAATCAGATATACTATATGTACCTGTGTTGTATCAGAGATACCCCCAAGTGTCTGTTGTTAGGCCTTGTCTTTTTCTAACATAAAAGTTACCTGCCAAAGCAGTGTAGATCGTTTTGCTAATACAATGTAATTCAGTAGTTTATCTCTCTATTAATATCATGCATGATTATGAGACACTCCATAAATTATAACTTTAAGAAAAGACCTGGTCCATGGTGTTTAATACTGATAAGTGCGAAGAGATTTAGTATATAAACAGAAAAGAAAGAAAGAAAAGCATTGCTTTCCGCTATAAGCTACATATTCATGAAATAAAAAACTCTAAAAAATGCTTTATATTTAAGCGAACCATCAGCTGAAACAAAATGTATCAAGCAAGTCAAACAAGACCCTAAAATACATGAAAAGAATGTTCAAACAAATATTAAATATAAAAATAAAGAAATTCTATATAAAACATAATGTTCACCCATAACTGGAATATTTCTGAACTGTTTTGACATCCATGACAAAACAAATTTAACACATTGAATTGAAATGTATGGACGGCTGCAACCTGATATGAGCTTATCAACTGTAGATCAATCAACACAGAAATGTTAACTGTACTTAAATGGCAAACATAAGAAACAATGAGCCATTTCTCATCCCCAATTATTTTATATAAAATCCATTTTTGCATTATTTTTGAAGATCATCTGTACCTATTATAACCTAGGGACTCTAACCATCACACCCCCTCTTCTCGCACACATTATCACATGAATTATTTTTTTTACAACCATCAGTCTCTGGATAAACCTACCACATTATGTAAAATCGAGTGCTACTCCTAACGAGTTCAGGAGTTGCCTAGATTACTGATGTTCTAACCTGAAATATATGTTTGTACCATCTTTTATTCTTTATTTGTGATATAGTAGTACTGATGTTAATAGTGCACACTAATTTTTGTTTTCAATAGCGACTTAATCACCAAGTTGTCGACCAGACGGTCGCCTCCCAGTCACAGTCATTTATTGACTGTTGGGACAATCATACAGATTGTTTTTACGGGACCGTACGAAGAGCACGCTAAATCAATATAATATATAATTTAGAAACACAACAACAGTATGTCTAGAGCTTCCGTGTCGCATTTCTGGTAAAGTGCCTTTACTTTTATTTAACAAAAGGCGAAATTTGATAACATAAATGTACTTTTTAGTAGAAATGGCAGAGAAAAGCAATATATTTCTAAATTTCTACATTTATCGGCCGTCTTTACACAAAATTATAAAAAAGTAATACACGTAATTCTGCGCTCTCAGTATGGATCTAAGCGGACTGGTATTACGGACAGGTAGAGCATTCACAAGAGAAAATGAACCTACAGATGCACAAGTATATAATTAGCGGATACAAGTGACGATGTCAAACTAGGACGCAAATAATTAGTATAGTAGGACTGCCACGGAGTTTGCTCATGACTGACAAATTTATTTGTTTACAAAAGTTAATTCAATTAACATATTTTATTGCTTATAATACATGTATCATTACAGGAATATTCAGATTTAATTTATTAGTTCATTGTTTTGTTATAGTATGCCTTTTAAATAGACCACAATATGCATTTTCATTTGTACCAGTATCAGTTACAAAAGGTTGGTGCTACAAAGCACTTCTTCTTTTGTGCATTCCTTAAAGAAGAAAATCGTTATATCCGAGTTGTATATAAGGTTTTCAAACAGCCTGATAGTTCTAGAAGTCGCACTTATATTACTAACGTGGAATTGTCATTTATTACTGCTCTTTCATCCTAACCCTGGTCCTTTGTTCAATGATGAGGAAAAATCGACCGACAGCATTGTGTCTTTCAATTTGTCACATAACGTGTCAGTTGTTCATTATAATGTATAAAGTATTTTACCAAAACTAACGTTAATTCAAGCTAAACTTTCTCATTTTGACATAATGGCCTTTTCGGAAACATGATTATCACCTGATATTACTAATGATCATCTCCATCGCCTTTTACCAACTTTTCAACAACCCGAACGTAAAGACCTGACTCATGTGGTTACGGTGGAATTATTTTATATCTGAAAAAGCCCTTGTCGTTTGAACGCCGATATGACCTTGAAATTATTGGAATTGAATGCATATGGATTGAAATTTCAATTCATAATAACAAGAAACGTCTTCTTGGCTTGTTTAATCGCCCACCTAATTCAAATGCTTTTACAGATCAACGTATTGAAGAATCTATTGACTTAGCATATAATACTGGAATTGAAGACTTAATTTTAACTGGGGACTTTAATTTAAATCCAGCCCATACTACTTCAGTAAGGATACTTGGTGCTTTATGTACCAGATTTGGGCTTACACAATGTATTGATGAGCCGACACACTTTAACGAACATTCATCATCCGTTATTGATCTTTTCTTACTTCGTAACAAAAACTCCTTCCTTCTATGTGGAGTTGGCGATCCCTTTTTTGAGCAAAATTTTCGTTTTCATTATCCCATATTTGCTTTCTTCAAATTTGTGAAATCAAAATCTGCTTCATTTAAACGTTATTATTGTGTCATGGAATGTAAAAATGAGGCGTATGGACTAAAAATGTTTCTTTTTAATTTTCTTTATTTGTTAATTATATGACATCTTATAAGAAATTCCTGAAAATCTGACGGTCAAATCTCAAAAAATGGTGAAGTTACATTGAATTTTATGTTGACCATTTTTAGTATGTTCCAATCTGCTCTGATTTTGAGACATTTTCTTGCCTACGTATATTTAATACAGTTTTGTAAATATAAAATAAAATACAGAAGCAATTTACTGTGTTCTGTTTCTTTATTTAATGTCAAAACAACATTTTGAGACAAAAAGCGGAGTGCAGTAGACAAATGTTTTCATTTCTGTTGCCTAGCAACCAGAAAATATTTCATTTTTTTTACTTTTTAAGCTATAGATGACAATAATTTAAGTGTAATTATGTCACAAATGTAATTTATTTCAAGATGAGTTATTACCTAATCAGTCATGAAATTTTCTGGGCTATATATAAAGTGGTTTTGAAGAAAAAATATTTTAATGCATAGACAATGTGCAAAATATTTCATCTGCAAACAGATTCTGTTTACAAAATTTACTGCACCTAGTTATATTAATCTTCAGTGTTTTACAAGCCCTTAACAATGTGCTTTCTTTGCAAATATGGTTATATGAAATAAAACTATGATAATAAAGCACAAATATAGTTACAAAACAGCGACCTTAATATTTCTGTTGCCTAGCAACAATGGAATTTTTCACAATTTCCAATTTTTTTATTTTTTTTTTAGATTTTTTGGACTTATTTGACCTAAACATTTGCATTCATTTAAAGATCAAATGAAAAAGTAAACAAAATATATAAACAGACAGTCTTGAAAAATTCAGGTCAATCTATTGAAAACTTTTGAAGGTATACAGACATCTGACAGGAAAGTCACTGTTAAAACTTTTAATTCAGTTTTAAATTCCCTACAAAATATTGTTAGCATATTGACATTAAATTAAAATAAAAGTATGCTGTTAAAATTTAAAGCAAAGAACTGTCAACCAAAGAACTATCATTAAAAATGTCTATATCTTTAATGATTCTTCCTCTGGCCTAGCAACCAGAGAGTATTTTATCTCTTCTGGTTGTTACCTAACTGTCTACCCTTGAATGCTGATAAAACGTTTTGTAATATGAAATAATCTTCATCCAAAATTTAAACAATGTTTCAGGATTTCTATCTAAAATAAGAAGATATTTTGAAGACATTTGAAAAAAATTCACAGTTACTTCGAATCACTGTTAAAATGGTTTAATTGTCATTTTAAAAACCCTCAACAACATAGCATTTTCATATAACTGAGTGTTCAGAATCTAACAAGAATTAAAGCAAAACAGTATTCACAAAAATGAACTATGTTCTGTTGCCTAGCAACTATAAACATTTTAACCACTTCCATAGCATTATTAGTATATCATCTATGCTCAACATTTGCAAAATAAACGAACTTGAAAATAAGACAAATAATATGGATAGAAAATCAAAACAGTGTGTTAAGAAGCAATCTCAAACATTTTAAGACAAACACCACTGACAGGCCACATTAAGACCTGAAAAAAAGCTTTAACTACAAGCATAGCATTTTTATCGGGCAATTACTTCAGCATAGTTGCTTTAACTTCTTCGGAATTAAAATATTCTTTTCAACATACAACACCTGGTTCAACTTAACTGACAAAGAAATGTTGGTATTTAGACAACTGTTTAACAGGTTTAAAATACTGTTCAAGAAATTGCTTCCAGCTGTATAAAAACAACAGGTGTTTCAGGATTATCAACAACTTGTGGAACATTGTGTCACCCTTTTGATGACTGTCTCACATTGTCAGCCATTTGGTTTTAGTTTATGCATCAGAATCTCTGCACTTCACTTTCCATACACAAAAATGCTAATCTGGGTAGAATTTCCTGTGCCCTGTCACCAACATACTCATTGCAACAGTCATGAACTATAAAATGTCATGGTAATATTCAGCTAACAAAACTTTTATCAGCATTTTCAAGTCAAATGAACAGGGTCATGAGAAAACCATCATTATGATTTTGTGACCAGTATGGATTGAGATGTATCTGCTTCCATACTGGTTGTTAATGCAAGTGTTGGTTTTCCCATGATGCAGCTCTTATGATATTTATCTTAAGATAACAGTCAGATACAGTCATGTCATTTCCATCCAGGCACAATGTTGGTATTCTCCTGATGTGGCTCAAATAATAACTTAATACTAATTACAGAAAAATATAACTCCTCAAAACTTAACAAGTATTAGTGACCTACATGCATTCGTCCAACTTTTTCAGCTTGAAATACATTATATGCAACATGATTTTTTTCAAATGCAAATAAATACCATTTTTAATGTATCATTTATTACTTCTATCACTCCTGACCAAATAATTGAATTTTTTTTTGTAAAAAAAAAATGAAAAACAAAAAAGTTATGCATGTTTAAGCAGCAGATATTTGAAGAGCAAAAATGACGTTATTTTCTTTATTGAAGCAAAATGCAATCTCATACTATTATATTTGAAATAAAGTTAATATTACCATAAATTAACATTTATATACTTCCTAACTGTATTTCTAACAATTCTAAGCTTGATATACATTAAAATCTTAAGAGGTGACTTTTTCTTTGTTTTTTACAAATAGGTGTTAATCTTCTCTGTTTTTCATACAGTCCACAATAAAACGCCCACGGCTGTTGGTAAGAAGTGAAACAACAACCTAGAATGAGAAAAAAACAGATAAAATATAGAACAGCTTTCACTTTATAAGAAAATATATTAATTTAGTACAAATAGCTAAAACATGTAGATTTATACATGTTGAGTCACGCCAAGTGAAAACATGCCTCAGTGATGTAAAAATTACTGAAGAAATAAATTCAGTCTGATCTTCAAACTATTTGTGCTATAAATACAAAAAGTTTATATTTTAAGATACATTCATGTACACTGTCAAAAAGAAATAATTTTGTCATGATGCAGCACAAAATATTGGAATTTATCATAGGTGGCAATATATATATATATTGACTAAGAAGTTATAAATATTGTTTGTAATGTAGTCTCGGAACAGCAAAACATCTGAAAGAAACATGAAGCAGCATGCAATGGTAAATGACATGCATAAATTTCTGAAAGCAAAAATCATCTGCAGGCAAAACAAGTCTTGTACATAAATTCCTGAAAGCAGAAATACAGAGCAACATCTGCAGGCAAAACCAGACTCATACAGGGAGCTAACTCAGGAGTACTGAACATCAGGATTGTCAACTGGTCTTGAACATGGAACAGAACACTTTTCTTACTTTGCGAAAAATCTTGAAACACCTCTGTCACGGCTTAACATGCCGTCCTTCCTAGCAAAGAGCTCAGAACAAAAGTTACAAACCTGTTTACATCAAGTCAATTAAAAAATATTCACATTTCAGTTATAATGTCCCTACAAATTCGAAACTGTGATCTGTTGATATCATTAATAACACCAAAAAAGAAAAACAAAACACCAAAAACCATAGCAGAAATGATAACTGTAGCCCAGGTTTCACTCATTCACAATTTTCGGACTAGAATCTATTGCCTGACAGTACTCAAAATATGCATAGCAGCTTTGCTCCTGTGTTTCTATCTGACTGTAACTTGGAACAGGACCAGCAGTTGAACTTTCAGTGTGTGTGACACTTGTGACTGTGACAGTACTGCGTCTGCTGATAATAGACTGTGACAGAACACGCTCTTCTACTTCTATGTCACTAGTATCATCAAACAACTAAAAAAGAATAGAAACGAACCATGACTAGAACAATGGTAATGCCACTGCTAGTGGTTTGACACACATCATATCAGTTGGTAGATAGGCATCATGTTACAGCAAATGGACATATTCAAACTTTTTACTGGTTCAGTAATCAATGAAATACCAAACAAAAACGTTTACTTAACTTAGTCAGAAAACAACAACAACAACATATTCACACAAAAAAAACCTACGAACTACGGGCTGACTGCTTGGAAAGTCGCCATATGTCGGCCTCTGGTATGCAATAGTGCAATAAATAACTTTGATGAATAACCTATCTTCCTAAATTTACTCAGGGAGAAGGCTCTATATTAATGGAAACGCACTAAACTTAAGGAGATGCGATCAATTGAAGCATGCTTCGGCCATTTTTGTTTGGGTACGAAACTTGTAGTTTCGACCAACCGCATTTCGAACTTTAATAAACTATAAATTTCTACCTTTGTACGGTAAATTACTCTATAAAACATTTCAGATATAATTAGAATATATATCTGACATGAGATAGAAATAAACACATCTGGCGTAAATTGCCGTTTTCTAAAGATTGCCGACTCTTCAATTTTTGTTTTGCAAAGACAAAGGGGAACAATTCAATTTTTGATAGGACAAAATTATGTTCCAGGCTCTCAAGAGTCTTCCCTTTTTGATAAAAATCAGACTGGTTCATTTTGTTCATTCTTTTATACTGTTAAAGAGCGTATAAAACAGTCACCCATTCCAAGGTTGGGTTTTTCTGCGTTACTAAAAATAACTTCCAACGAGCCACCTAGCGGCTGTAGCATTGCTATGATTTAGTACTGCTCATGTGAACTATTTAACCATAATCAGCCTGCACATCTGAGCAGGCTTTTCATAAGTCTACACTATGTACTACTCAATTTATTTTTGCACAGAATGCTGGAAATAGATATATTGCCTCAGCACATTATCATTTTACTCCTTTTAAAGGTGGTCAGTCACATTTAAACAACATTTAATGACATTTTTTACTTTTTGTATATTCTGGTAGAGAATTATTTGAGGAACAAAAAGACCGATTACATAGAGTTAGATTCCTATTTGAAATGTATATTTTATTATTTTTATAAAATTTTGTAAAATTACTCCCCTTTAATATGAAAGTATATAAAAAGCTGGGTATTTCTTTTTATTTCGATACAATGTCTAGTTTTACATTTGCATTTGATAGACATATCAACTATTGAACAATCTGAACCAAAATGCAAGTTTAAAAGCTGTGTGTAGCTTCTGAATTCATTTATTTCCAATCTATCTTGGTTGCGCAACCAAGATAGGCAAAGGGAGGTAATAATAATTTTTCAAACTTGCGTTTCTAATGAATTCCACCTAAATACATAATTTTTAATGCAAATATTTTACAAATATATTACAATATGTCTAATATTTATACATTTCCCTAGGCAAAGTATGTTTATTAAATTTATACTTATGATAAAATAACTCTATCTTGGTTGGGCAACCAGGATAGGAAATTGAAATTTTAAAAATACCTCCAGTGAAAATCTAATTTGTATTAAGTGTTAAGTGAACATAAACGAGTGTAAATGATCAGATGCTAAAGTTTCGAACAAATCCGTTACATGGCCAAAATCTGATTATCCACCTTTAAGAAGACAAACTAAAAATGCTTCTTACATGCTTGCAACACATTTCGTTATTTTTATAAATCATGGGCATATTAGGTACAACTATAGAAACTTGTTTATTTTAGCCTAAGAAATCTTACCTATTAAAGTGCTCCATAACTGCATACCAAGTGACATAGTTGTTTTTATTCTGCCCAGCCGCATTATTGAAATATATGTAATATAAATAAAACAATTAACAAATTAAATCAAATGCAAAACAACAGTTAAGATACTTATTTTTAATGTGTTGTATGTTTTACTTATTCAGTATGAAATTTTACGCACGTCAGTGGCACTGATTAGAGACGGAAAATGCTCATTTTTTTTAGCAGGCGGAATTAAGTTTTTAAGGTATCTAAATAAAACAGAGATTCCGCACGTCATCGGTCAGGAAAATTGGCACGGAATATCTAAATTAGCAGGAAATCCGTGCGGAGATGCTTTGCGCACGTCATTGGGCAGAAAAATCGGCACAGAATATTTAAATTAGCAGGAAAAAAATTCCATGCGGAGCAGCTTTACGTACATCATTTGACAGGAAAATAGGCACGGAGTATGTAAATTAGACGGAATTCAGAACAAAACTCCGTTTGGATTCCGTGCGTATGTATTTTACGCACGTCATGTTTCACAATTTGACAATTAGCATGGCCTATATGCTTATTGGACCGTCAGTAGGGCCTCCGTGGCCAAGTAGTTAGGTTGCTGACATCAAATCACTTGCCTCTCTTCGATGTAGGTTCCAGCCTCACTCAAGGCGTATAATTCTTTATATAATATGCTGCTTATAATATATTCTAACACGGCCAGCGAATAACCTACAAACAGATAGAGCAAAATCTATCTCGAATTATTCTGCAATAAACCACTCGTGTGCAATGACGTCATCAGATCGAGGTGTGTAGCACGGTCGAAAAAAAGTATACGAAACAATATATCATGGCCTTCGTGATATAGCTTTATGCATAAGAACTCAAAACACGGGTTATTCTACGATAAACCACACTTAATTAAACATAGAAGTATTGCTAATTATAATATAATATATTAATTAGCTCATATCTCCGCAAATGATGCGAAATTTTGTGGAGTATTGAGCCGAGGAAATCCGCAACAAATCTAGAATGTGCAAAAACTGCGGAAATTGGGAGAAAAGCCGGTATCGGAAATGTTCCCAAATCAATGTGGAATGCGGAAAAAATGCTGAAGATCAGAATCGGAAAAGTTACGCAATTAATGCGGAGTATTGAGCCACCTAATGCGGAAAAAATGCGGAAATTGGGAGAAAATCAGGTATCAGAAAAGTTTTGAAATCAATGCGGAATTCTGAGTATTGAGCCGAGGAAATCTGCAGCAATTAATCAGAATGTGTGGAAATAAGAGAATTTTCATTTCTAAATATGACAAGCTTTAATTAGAATGACAGTTTGATGACGGACATGGGGTGTTCGCAATAGCTTGCCAAAAACATTTCGCTCTAGTGTGAGCTTATATCATATTCAAAATATTTAAAATTATGCTCTTAATTCAATTTTAGTTAAATATATTTTCACACACAAGCTCATACAGTGAAGCATATTAAAGCCTGAAATTTAATTAATTAAAACATTAAATGAATTAAAAATAGGCACAATTATGCTCGAATCAGTTGACCCTCGGTCTTACAATAACCAATCAAATATGCCAATACAAAATGGCCAACTTTTGAATAATGCGACAGGTAACCAGCAACTTCCTGTAAAACTGATAGGCTGAGGTATCTTCGGTAAACAAGCGTGGCGGCGCATGTGATCTAATAGCAATCGGGAAACTGTATTTTCTCAATATTTAGGCGTTTTCAATTAAAACTGGCTGTAACATATATGAAGTTTCGTTTTAAATGGTATAGTTATACTGATCTTGATTGTATATATATGTAAAGTTGACACAAGTCAGAAAAAATACACGTAAATGTTGTCTTACGATTCATTCGTCCCCGTTCATCTCGTTCCCATTTTTACAGTTGGTCCGACTCTCCATGTAGAAATTTACACATACTGCCTTCTAAACATTGTTTTCTATACAATGTGTACAAATTAGTTAAAAACAAATAAATTGGCAAATTTTATTTACTATCCTAGCTTTTCCGAGGAATACATGATCATTATTTGTAATTTAATATTTATTTATTTTCTATTTCATTTTCAGCATACTATGAATTTGAAAAATAATTAAAGCTAAGTCATACTCCAAATCATTGGCAACACACCTAATACAATGTAGTTAGGTTTTTTGATAAAGTCTGCTTTTTGAAAAAAAAAAACTTTTGAGATTTATAATTACATGTGCGCCAACATTTACTCCAAATGTTTTTCATATATCTTGTAATATCTAACTGATTTGAAAAAAAAAAACTCATATGAAGAAATGTCCAAATTGACTGCTTTAAGATTTTTTTTAAGGTGCCTCCGTGGCCGAGCGGTTAAGGTCGCTGACTTTAAATCACTTGCCCCTCATCGATGTGGGTTCGAGCCTCACTACGGGGCGTTGAATTCTTCATGTGAGGAAACAATCCAGCTGGCTTACGGAAGGTCAGTGGTTCTACCCAGAGCCTGCCTGTGATGAAATAATGCACGGAGGGGCACATGGTGTCTTTCTCCACCATTGAAGCTGGAAAGTCACCATATGATCTATCATGTGTCGTTGTGACGTTAAATCCAAGTAACTTTTTTCTAGAAGTTAGAAAATGTCAAAGTCAAACTTTAGCCTCTCACGAAGAAACAAAAATTCTAAGTCCAATTTTACGGCTCTGTTTGTCTTACATGAATTGGTTGCGCCTGATATTTTAAAGATTATGCCTGGTTTTTCTTGCGATTTACGCCCGTAAGTAAAATAGAATTACCTGTCTGTCCTGCACCTTTACCCCTGGTTCTTGTCATATAACAACCCATTACGCTTCAAAACCAGGTGTAGTACGTCTTATTATTATTTTATAAGTGTCACTGGGTGGTTTAAAACATGATTAGTTGGGAAAAAATGGATCTTGGATCAATTGTAATATGCCTCTTCTTTGGAGCCTATCACACAGCACCCATTTGATAAAAAGATCACAATTGCAACAACTTCTACACTATAAATCAAATAAAAGTATATATACAGAATAAAAAACTAGCCTTACTAAGGTATATCTAAATTTTTAGAGGTATTTTTGATATCTTAACAAAGAAAAATATTCAAGTGACAAATCTTGTGTGAAACTGCTTGCCAGATTTTACAATAATTTACACAAATGGTCCTTGTGTGACCCTCTACCAAAATTGTTCAAAACATTTCCATTAGTCAGCAAACCAGTTAAAATTATGTCACAATATTTCTTAATTTCTGAAAGAAAAACAATGAAACTGTTCATACCTAAAGATTTCCGCCAACATTTACTGCAAAAAATATCTTGTAGGTTTAAATTATTTAAAAGAAAAATCAGAAAAAGTCAAATTGACCACCAAGTTTTTTCAATGTATAATGTCCCTACCTTATGAAATAGTCAAGAGTCAAAATTTCCGCAACTGAAACAGTCTAAGTAGAACTTCTCCGCATTATGAAATTGTCAGAGTCAGAATTTCCGCAACTGAGAAATGTTTAAGTGCCATTATTCTGCATGTTTTCCGTAAAAAACAAAAATTATTTTCCGCAGAAACTGAAGGTTTCAGCAATTTTTCCACATTTTCTCCACTTTTTGAAATGCAGTGCGAAAGTAATGTTTTTCATTATTCTTATAATCCATACTTCTTTTTGCTCTTGTTTTGGTGCTTGTAGGAGTGTACAAATATCTAAGTGGAAAAAGTCCGTGTTGTAAAACTTATTAAGTGCCAAAATTCTGTCTACAAAATTTGACTTAGTCGAAAAAGTCCATGTCTACAAAAATGACGTGTGGGTTGCAGCAGGAAAATTATGAGATTTCGCACAGAAAACTAAATTTATCCGCACGGAAAAATGAAAGTCTCCGTACGGACTCCAGAACAAATCCGTGTCCGTGTCAATTTCACACGGAATATTGCAATTCCTGCTCAATTCCTGCCCAATAACGTGCCTTTTCCAGGCGGATTCCGTCTGGACTTTTCGTACAGGATAATAAAGTATTATAAGTGGATATATTTTTACAAAGGAGTAAAAGTATGTTTAATTTTTCTTTTGTACTTATAACAGAATGTAACTAGTCTTGAGTCAGAGAATATGTGAGTTTTATCATTCAAAAAAAAAAAAAAAGAAAAGTAAAGATCAACCACTTAAACCTTTAATGCTTGCATTTTTGCAGATATACTGCTGGTGATTTTAAAACCATGTCATAAACCATAGTCAACCTGCAGATGTTTGCACCTTTTGTTCTTTCTATAGTGTGCCATTTGCCAACAGGTTTTGCTTATTTACAATAGTCAGATTCAAGCCAAAAATGAAATATATTAAGGTAGAACATATTTCATTTTAGTATTATACAACCTGTACATGTTTTTCTCCTATGCCATAGAACTGCAAATAATGACGAGCCCTAGACACCACACCTTCCACTCCTTTCCCAGTGCACTGACTTTCATCAATAAAATAAGTCTGTTTGCCTGCAAGAAATACAAAAAGACAAAAAATATAATATTTACATATACATGTTTATAATGTATTTTACCATTATAGAAATGCCAAATTTCTAAAATGTAGATCAATTTGGACAATGCTTTTTATAGCTTATTCAAATGGGAGATCAAAAAGTATTAATGACTGAATAGCAAACACTGTGGAGACTAGACTGCATGCAAATGCAAGCTCAAAGAAAGAAGTTAATATAAGTTGTAAGAACATTACAGCTGATGTAAATAATAAACGGAGTAAATTTAAGCTCACATGTTTGGCAAGACAAATATCCTCCATATATTTTATGACCCCCTTACACTTAAAACAATTATTGGCAGCACAGTTTGGTGCAAATGATTGTAATCTTAGCTACACCACCTAGGTAAATGTGAGCTAGTATTAGATTGTGGCAGTTCAAACTAGCTCATTTTAAATTGTTAATGGAACAAATTTATGGTCTTTTGGGCGGCCATAACTTGGTTGGTATCGACAAATCTTTGCTAAATCCTTCCTCAGTTTCAACTGTTCAAAGTCTTATTACTAACGGGTCCAATCATTTCGACAAAAATGCGTATTTTCTCATAATATTAGAAAGAAATTAATACTTACACAACTCAAAAATGTTACTTACAAATCCAACATCAACATTAAACCGTCAGTGAATCGTCTAAACTTAATAAATAGACGCTTTTCCAGAACATACTTGGTGCAGTACCGAAAATACATGTACCGTTTTTACATGATGTAATAGGTCCTTCAGAATTATAGTGAAAATATTTTATAGTTAACTTACCTCAACCGGCCCGAACCGCCTGTTTCTCGGTGAAGTCGATAGATTTGTCTTTCACTATAAGCTTTGTACAATTTGTAAACAACCGGATATAGAATTTTGTGCAGGGATCCTGGTTCTCGACGTTGCGCGTAGTATATCAAATAGCGATGGTTCCCGTCTTACTTAGGTTGCACACCACCAAAAACCACTACACTACTCCCCTTTTTGAAGAAATCTATCCATTCAGTTTTCTTTATTGCTACGCTGATGTGATGTCTTTCCCTACCATCCAGCTACAAACCGGTTGGCCAGTTCCTCTATTTCCATTCGGTTTCCTTAATCCTACGCTGATGTGATGTCTTTCCATATCATCCAGCTACAAGCAGGTTGGCCAGTTCTTCCACAACATCCAGCAACATGCCGGAGTGCCTCTTGCTGTTGAGACTTAATTGTTTTCACCCGGTAGGTGAAACTAAAATGACAGTTTGTGAAGTCCTCCAGCCAAGAACGCATAACACTAAGATTGCTCATAAAGCAATACAAATGGATAGGCTGTTGTTTGGAGCAATGCCGACTCCCAATGTCTTTACATAAACTATAGACTGTGGGCGAAATTGGGTCATTTTTGGGTCCCCTAACATGAAGGACCAGAACTTTGTCAGCCCTGATATACCCGAGTACTCGGTTCAATACCTCTTCTTGTTCCAACCAAAGATGCCGGGACACAGAGTAATCGATTCCTATTGCTCCGAGTGCTACAACTGCGGTCTTATGGAGAAGTTCCTTCAAAATTGCTTCTTTCTCTGAACTAAAAATATCATTTTTCTTCGGATGAATCCCTACGGCAACTTTAAAGTTAGCGTCCTCTGGGCACTTAACAGAATGTACCTTTCTGGATCGCAGTACAAAAGGATTCCACCAACAATTTCCACGTTGTTTCCTGGAGCTGGATCCTGTTTGACTCGCCATAACTTGCGTAAATCAACCCAGTCTTGTCCGAACAGCGAATTTGCCGTTCTGTCCAAATGGAAGTGCGAATCAAGCCCCTGACGTACAGATGTTACCTTCTTCAGTTGACTTCTAGGCTTTACTGCTTGTGGAAACTTGGTAACCTGAGCGAAAGTAAGTGGACCTACTGGTAAGTTACTAGTATCCTCAGAGACAGTTTCAACCCTAATCGCAGCTTCAGCCATTGTCATCCCCTCAGTATCTTTCTCTGGTGCTTCAGCTGCCTTTTTCGTCTCTTCGTCTTAGAGCAGTAATTCAATATCCTGAATCACATCCTGAGGCCCAGCTTCCTTATCTCCAGCCTCCAAATTTAACTTTTCGGTATCAATGACCTCCTCGCCGGAGCTTTTCTCTTGTGGTCCTGGAGAGTTAAGCGCGTCCCTTGTTGGTTCATCATGATCATCTTTCTTATTGATCTTTTTCTTACCTTTCCCTTTGTCATCCGCATCCCTCTTTCCTCTATCTTCCTCAAGGTCATCCAGGAATCTCCGTTTATGGCTTTCAGATAAGTGGTCCATCATAGCACAGATAATCCTCCAGTGTATCAATGCTGCCGGAGAATTAACTGCTGCAATGGTGAATTGATCCGGAATGTTCCATCTTGCACACTTACAAACAGCTCTCATGGCCGTTTGTGAAGTAGAATTTGGTGTCGATCCTTCCTGGATCCTGACATATCGGTCTGCCCAGTGCATCAGACGGTTTACAACTGGCCGACCGATGATTAGCATTGTCAACTGCAGTCTTCTGTCTGGCAGATCATCTCGAATTGTCTCCTCCCAGAACAACGTCGGAATATGAGTCATTTAGACATGCCTTCTAATGTGTTTACTAACAGCATTATATCCGTTAGCAGGGCAAGTCTGACTCGATCGGCTTTTAACTGTTTCTGGCTTCCGTAAATTCAATCATGGCTTTATATTTCGATCTTTCAGATCGTTCAGCACGACTTTTGTGTCGTGTTATTGGTAATGTTTAGCTTCTCAGCATGACCATTTCGGCCTGGGTGGTTCCAATACTCCCGTTTTCATAGCCTTGGGTATTGTATAATTACCCCTTGAATATAGTGTCTGCTTTTTAATTTTGTCTTTTGACAGTTCCTGTGATATGCAGGCTTCATGACCTCAGATCTACTTTCTAAATTCCAGTTTGTTTAGTTCTGCCCATTGTTTCTCGTTTGGGGCAAACCCATTACTTTTTCTGGCGACCAAACGCCGCTTTTCATGGAATTACACACCACAACCCGTGTATTATTGAAGGTTCCATGTTCACCGCCGTTTGAATACATCTGCGGATGTCTCTAAATTGCTTTTTGTACTTTTAGCATGTGTAAATGTTGAGTTCTGCTCAACCTGGGGCTAGAGGGCGTGGACGGTAGCATGCATTTCCACTACCGTCCATGAACAAGCTCAATCAAACCGAGCCTGCAACATGCCTAGACTTATCCTGGTGTCCAGATCTATACTCTCGTTCTCTTCGCTCCATTGTAATAGACACTTCCCGATGGCTTTGCCTACGTGGCTTTTCATAATAATTCGACTACTGCCTATCGTGTTCACTACCCCGCCGTGATGAACTGTAATGGCCTGATCGGTGTCCGTGGTGTTAATCACAACTCTTAGGTCATGATCTTTCTAATGGCGACCGAGACCTGGATGCATGCTCCTAGACTTTCCAAGCGATACCTCAGGCAACGCTTCCTCCATCCAGTCTGGACTGCCAATGAATCTCAATCCAGAATAGTATCTGGCGTCTCGTATCCAGCCGCTGTTACCTTGCCGGACAGCCAGTCTATACTGGTCGTGGACTAATTCTCGGAACAATGAATCCGATACATTATCCCACCCCAACCTGTAGATAATGTCTTTTGGGTCAAACAGCCTTCCTTGGGCCGTATGACACGTTTCTTGATGGACAATGCTTGGAACGTCCCCTGATCGACGTTCCTTCTTTCACGTCCTCTTCTCCCTTTCATTGTCTGACATCATTGTCTGCAAAAAAATAAAAATAATTATACATATACACATTTATTAAGAGGACATAACTACAAGCTTTCTAGCATAACAAGAGGGGCATTTATACTTCGTCACCCTAGTGCAAAAACTCAATAAGTGCAATTTTTCACAAAATCACTTTTTTACATAAAGTGATGCCAAATAGTGAAATACATGTCCCCCCAAAAAATTGGGAATAGATTCCATTGCCAAATGTGATATTTGAAATAAAAGCAAAACTCAATAAGTGCACCTGAATATTTATTTAGTGCAAAAAGTGAATAAAAGCCTCTATCCATTTTTTTGCACTAAAGTTTTCTTTAATAGCACGAAAAAAATCAGTGCAAAAAGTAGATATGTGATGTTATCTAGTTTTTGCTCCAAAATAAATATCCATTCTGGTAAAAATAGTTTGTGCAGTAATGTTATATTTGCAAAGATGACACCACATGACATCATCAAGGCTAAAGATGACACTATTATACACGTATTGTTTTTTAATACGAGTATTACATGTACCTGTATATTGCCCTGGAATTCCATAGTCAGCACTTTAAAGCCTGGTTTATAGCAGAACCGGTAACACCCCCAAAATCTGTAAAAAAAAATCCTGTCTGCTTTAAATTTATGATTCCTAATTATTGCACTTCCTGTTAATAACTTATACTTTTGTATGAAATAACAACTTGGTATATTCAATACTACTGACAACACACTAAGAGCATAAAAGCATGACCCTATGTATTATCTTTAACCTCAAAGAGTGACCTTTACATCTGAGCTATATGGACCTGAGTCTTGTGCATGACATGTGACCCACCCCAAACATTTTTTTACTACAGATCATGTTTTTGAATTTTGATAATCATTTCTAATGATAATGGAATAACAAGCTTTTCTGAAATTTTGTCTGCCAAAGATTTAGAATGAAGGAATAAAAATTGGGGGTCAGAGTCATGTGTTTCATATTCTACAAAAGTTGATTTTAAATTACAACTTAATTTTACCTATTAAATCACAGGTCTGTAACAAAAGTCAGGTAAAAGATCGTATCATGACCTTCTGTCTAACTGCTAAGTGGTATCTCTAAAGATATGAATTTAGTATAAATTTGTTACAGTATTTCAGAAACAACAGCAAAGCTATTCAACAGCCTTATCAATTGAATAAATACAAGTCTTAAAAGGGGCATACATTTGTAAAAAAAAGAAAACAGACTTATGGAACCTGCACCCTATCTCTCATTTTGGTTTATGTAAAAATATTTCAGGCCAAAATGTGTAGTAAAAAGGTTTGCATTTAAAAATCTAAAACCTCATCAGTGGCCCGCCCGTCTAAAAGATATCCAATGGCCATCTTTCACTTAAATATTTGATATTTAGGTATCTACTTCAATTATGTAGAAATTCTCATCAAATATATTAAACTTTACTGAATATATAAATTAATTGGGTATTTAGAGCTACATTCATAATTAAATATCATGCAGTAAGTGTTGATTGTTTAAAAATCTTCCAATTTTTTAATGGTATTACACATTTATACTGTGTTTAGCTATATATACTGTAAAAACCTACATTTTTACGAGGGTTTAATTTTTACTATATTTGCAAGGGCCCACACCTTGCGAACATTAATCATCGCGTAAATATTCATTATAAGTATAATACAAATCAAACAAAACTCGTCATAACACAAACTTACATATCATATCAAATGGAAACATGTAGTCATATTTATGTTTCCATAATAACTATAGGATAGTCTCATTTTAAGACAAACATAACAAATCACATATATGTTTAATTTAGAACGATATGATAACGTCTTTCTTTGCAGTGTGTTTAACCCTTACCCTTCTCAATTTCTACACTAAACTTGTCCATCTTTCAATTTGGACAGTACCATTAACTGTTAAAAGGGGCAAAAAGATACTGATTGAATGGCGAACAGTGCAGGTCATAATCAGATTGCACTGATATGCAGGCTGATCATGATCTACACTGGTCGCAAAAGCAGAATCAGTTGTGTCCAGCATGGTAAGAGTTAACTAAACATACACTGATATCTCTAACCCTGGACAAGGACATCAAATAAAACCGATTTTGCTACAGCTATAGTATCCTCAAGACTTTCTGGTAATTACAGTCTTGAAACATCCATACAATAAACAGCGATCGATCTTTACAGTAGTCAGTCTAAAGGTAACGCTTTTTTATGTGTAACTTTTATACACACCCGACTTACTAAAAAGCCGTAACAAGCAGATTAACTTTCTTTACAGTTTCGCGAATATAAAACCTCGCAAACATACTATTTTAAATCTGCGAAATTTTGACTCGGTGAAAACATGTGTTTTTACAGTATATACTGTGTGTACTATCTTGAACCTAATGCATAGTACTGTTAATACACAGTATAAACTTGTTTATTTTATGTTTACATAAATTATATTTAGTATTTGTTCTAGTTTTGAAATATGAAATTTGGGTCTAGTGTACCCTTAAATGTCCGAAGTAATTCGAATTTCATTATCCTACTTCACATACAACAAAGTAAAAGTCCCAGTGTATACCACATCGGAGTGGGTATTTTAATGCAAACAGCAAGACGTTGAAAATCATACATTCGATGTACTACAATTTTATTAAGATGGCTAGTGGTAACTTTTTTTTATTTCAAGGAACTCATGTCCAGAGTATGAAACCTGGACACTGATAGTTAAGGATCTAAACTAAAATGGATGGAAATTAAAACAGTGACATTCAATAGTCAGAGCCCAGACACAGCTGTCATGCAATAAGACTATGATGGCCCATTGGTATATCTAAATGTAAAACCTCTCCTAACGAACAATGAAAGAATTTTGCCAATGTTATAAAAAAACTAATTTTTGATACGAAGATAGTCCAAACACTTAACAAAAAAAAAATTGAAGACCTGAATTCCCACAGACACATAACTAGTTGTGAACAATTGAACTGACGGCATGAGTAATACCATATTTTTTAGCATAAGTTTGATATTATTTAAGTCATTAAACTTTTAAATAAAGGAATTTTGATAGATTGGTTGAATATTACCGAAACTATATGCACGTTTTATTTCTTCTTTTTACTGATCCTGTTTGTATAGATGTGGCACCTAATCATGGATATTTCAGTGATGATTCAAAACAATGAAATATTAAATAGCATTTTACTGATCTTATTGTATAATTCAACGACAGTTAGTGAGGCTTGACTTATCAGCTATCCTCGGTGTTTACCGCAGTATTGTTATGAGCTAAAAGTGCAGATATGCCTCGATGCATAAAGTTGGTCTAGACCAAATTTCAATAACTGTTGCTTCTAAGCAACTTTATTTTAAGTCAGTGTGTAAAGAAGCCGTACGGATTGATACAGATTACTACTTTAAGGTTTACACGTAACATCTCAGGTACGGATCGATACGGATTACTACGTTTCTATCCGTGACTAGACGTAGCTAATCGCGCCGTATGTGTGACTTGGGTATAACAGGCATTAAAATGTGATATCCAGTTTGTGATAAAACACTGTAACTGAAAGTGATGGTTCCATAAAACTGGAATTTGACTCCTGAACAAAAATCACAGAAAACTTTACAATAATTTCTGGTCAATCTAATGAACTATCTACATACTTAAAAATGAAATAATAAAGGTTTAATAAAGGTTATTAATTAATGTGAATATTGCATCCTGTTGTCTTTTATATGGTTTTGAACAATTTGACCAGGAGTTTGAAACAAGAGTTGTCAGTGGACAGCGTGCTCGACTATTCTCAGTGCTTGATAGTATAATATAAGCTATGAGTAAAACTTTAACATTACAATAAGCATATTCTAAGTCGAAAAGGGGCCATAATTCAGTCAAAATGCTTGATAGAGTTGCCTCCTCCTTTTTACAGGATGGGGTCATGATGGTAAAAAGTATGCAAAATATGAAAGCAATATCTCAATGGACTTTGAAAATATTTGGGGTGGTACGCAAACTTTAACATTACAATAAGCATATTCGAAGTTGAAAAGGGGCCATAATTCAGTCAAAATGCTTGATAGAGTTGCCTCCTCCTTTTATACAGACTGGGGTCATGATGGAAAACAAGTATGCAAAATACCAAAGCAATATCTCAATGGACTGGGTTGTGTAACGCTCACGCCGACGCCAGGGCAAGTAGGATAGCTCCCCTATTCTTCAAATAGTCGAGCTAAAAAAGCTTCTTTTGACACAAAAGATTTAGTTCAAGTTTGTCAGATCATTTAGAAATAAGGCGAACAGTCTGTGTTGTAAGGGATATAGTCATAGACATGTAATCTCTGAAACCTTTCACTGAAGGAGTGTCATGGGTTTGGGTCCCACTAACAACAATGACTCTTTATATGAGAAAGTAGGCAGTTGCTGTGGACTTTACTAGAACTGGTCATTCACAGGAATGATGGTTAGGTGAACTGCCCGCCTTTTATCACTGACGGCCAGTGACGGGCATGAAACCGAACAAAATGAAAAAATAGAAATAAGATTTATTTTAACCTTGAGGTTTCAAGTCTTGTGTAAACCCTTCATGACAGTCCAAAGTACAATGACCATCCTAATGTTTATAATATGTAACACCAAAATGTTGGTCCAATAAGAATAAAGTCTCAGACTGTAAAATCATTGTCTCAAAATGTGCCTTTTTCACTAATATTTTTTAGAATATAAATGTTATGGTCAGTGCAGTAACAATATAATGATTGTTATAAAGTTACTGCACTAAGAAAGTTTAGAATCTGAATTTTATGTTCAGTGCAGTAACAGTAAAATAGTTGTTATTAAGTTATTGCACTAAGAAAGTTGAGCGAAATATAATGTGTGTGTGTGTTCGGGTTTAACGTCTTTTTCAACAATTTTCAGTCATATAAACGACGGTGTCTAATTGTAGCAGTGAGCACAATGCCCAACTTTATAGTGCTGCCTCACTGGAATATCACGCCGTAAACACGTGACATGATACCCCACCCAGTCACATTATACTGACACCGGGCTGACCAGTCCTAGCACTACCCTCTTAATGCTGAGCGCCAAGCGAGGAAGCTACTAGTACCATTTTTTACGTCTTTGGTATGACGCGGCCGGGGATCGAACCCACGACCTCCCGCACTCGAAGCGGACGCTCTACCACTAGGTTACCGAGGCGGTGTGCGAAATATAATGATAAGTGCTCTTATTCAGTTATTACACTAAAGAAATTTTAGCGCACAAAATTGATAAGTGCAATATGTTTAAATATCTCAATATTTACAAGGAAGTGATATTATCAAATAATTTTAAGTATTGCTCTTTACTATTAAGTTTTCAAAAATATTGGCAAGACAAAGAACATGTGCACATTTTAAAAAATAAACAGTTTTTTATGCTCTCCTGAAAAAAAAAACTAAAATTTGCACTTATTGAGTTTTTGCACTAAGGTGACGACTTGTTTATCTCCACAGCATCCTGTCGAGTGATATTTACACATTAGCCGTGGAACCATTCATCACAATAATCACATTTGATCATGAATGCTCCTCGGTTTGGTTTTCGACACAGACAATACACGTCATCGTCTTGACCTATATCTGTTGAAGGTATCAACTGGTCCATCTTGGCTGGATCCGCTTTTAAATCCCTAATCCAGCATGGTAAGACTCTGTCATTGCACAGCTTTAATCAATCATGATTAGCCGTGATGAGGACATTCTTCGTCTTTATCCTGTACAAATATGGCGTGAATTTTGCGATCACACGGAAAGGTCCTTTAAAAAAAAGGACTAACTTTCTAGTTTTTCCCTTAACTGTCGCCATGTCCAGCATATGCACAGCATCCCAAACTTGGTATTCTTTCTGCAAGACCTTCAAATCGTAATCTCTTTTGTTTCTACACAGATTTTCCGTCAAGTGTTTCCGTGCAGTTTCATGCGCCTGAATCATATTTCTCTCCAGCTCTTTAACATAAATTGCCGGTGGGTGATTCTTACTGGACGTAATACATAACATTAAATCTACCGGTGTGGTGGTTTCTCTGCCAAGCATCGTACTGTTTGGAGAAAAACCTGTACTTCTGTTCACCGTGCTTCTCATTGCACTAGCTATCAGTGGTAATTTTACATTCTAATCCCTGTTGGGCAGTTGTTGTAGCCTTGTGAATTCGGAGTAAATCACAAACAGAAGTAAATTATTTACTGTCAAAATTACGACCCTGATCTGTAATGATTTGATATGGAAAGCCAAATCTGCAGAAAAATTCGGTTACAACTGCTTTTGCTGTTACCTCTGCTGATTGAGAAGGTAATGGAATACATTCCACCCATTTAGAGAATTGGTCTACTATCATAAAGATATATTCATTACCTCTATTTGTTTTTGTAATGATCCCATGAAATCCAAATGTACTCTTTCCAAAGGCGCACAAACATGGAATATTGTTAACGGTGCTTTCATGTGTCGCGTAGCTTTCGTGAACTGGTTAAAAACTGGACATGAAATCACATACGTTTTGACATCACGAGACATGCGATACCAAAAATATTTTTCTTTAGTCCGTTCCTTTGTGCGTTCATAATCTTTATGACCTGCGATGGATACATCATGATTGTCTTGCGATACCGCCTCCTTCAATGACTTCGATACTACTAAAGTCCAGTCTAACAACTCGTCTGTGGGGTTTTTTCCACAAGACCTCCTGGTCTAACTGAAACAATTCCCTGTTTATCCACATATATTTACTTGCCGGACTTACAAGGAAAAGTGTTCCGTCCGATGGTTCTATACCATCACGTATCCATGCTATCATTAGTTGCATGTCAGTATCTTCGTGTTGCCTTTTTATTATTTCGTCCAACCTATGACCCCAAACTTTACCTTCAGGCAATGTACCAGTATCAGCTGTTACCTGTTGAATAAAATATCCTAGATCGAAGTTCGGGAATTCCAACACAGAGACCCTATCCACTGTTTTGTCCCTAAAAGCTTTTCTTCAGTGGAAACTTGCCAATGGAACCACATCGTCAACATCCTCAACAAACTTTTCCCATTTATCATGTGCTCTCTTGCATGTACCACATCCTCCACGTGGCAGCTTGTCCAAAGATACTCCCAACTTGTAGTTTGTACAGGTCGCTTCATCGGGGATTCCTGACAAAGCATCACAATTACTATGCTTTTTTTGCCTGAACGATGCTTTATTTTCATATTATATTGACTAAGTTCTTCTAGCCAACGTGCAATTTGACCTTGAGACACCTTGAAATTCAAACACCATGTAAGACTCGAAGGCCTAAAGCAAAATAAGCATGACATTTTGTAAAAGAAATAAAGTTCTTGCAAATGTAAAACACTTAGTTGTTTCTAGTGGGCGAAGCTTCAAATTTTATCAAACAAATACTGTTTTATTGAAAACTGTGCAAGTGTCTTAAAAATGCCTATTACTGAGAGAAAATCTTTGAAAAATTAAAAAATGTGTTGAAAATTACACAAAACTCTAGGAATGAAATAGAAATGTGTATCAGTACCTTTCTGAATTTTGAGTTAGATTAGATGTAGAGGATGAAATATACATATATTCTCTGCACGAATAACATCCAAATATCAAAATAATTGGTCAAATAAGGATAAAATGAAAGTATAAAAAGAATATTGAACATTTTCAATTTTCTAACAAGTTGAAACAATAACTTTTCTTAACACACACACATGTATTATATATAACAATGCCATTAAAGCCAATATGCAAAATTTTATTAACATACCTTGAGTGATTTTTGAGATTTGATGTGAAGAATTAAGTCATTATTTTTGGTTCAAACCGTGACTGTTGGGACAAGACTTTAGATATTACAATACATCAGTTATTTGTGAAATTGAGGAGAATTCTTGTTGTTTAATGCATTTGCACAACGTCTGTACTAGATGGCAGGAAATAAGAATAATCTAGTATCTCACTTATTGGAAAAAAAATAAATGCAGTATTCCATTGGAATTTATATTTAATATGTGTGCATTTTATAGTATTTAATCAAATGTACTTAGTGCTAAAATTTAACATTTTTATGAAAGCTGAAAACAAAAGTAGTAGGAAAAATAATTATATATGAAATTTTTTACTGTTTTGTTTGAAAATTATAAAGGAATTAATTAAATATATAAACGTGACTGTTGGAACATGTTCCTGTGCGAATTAGACCTTCCTTATTTTGTGCATATTTCTGCATATTTTATTGCAATATAATATTAAAACAATAACAATTGTTTTGGCATCATATTGACCACAGAGTATTTCATACTATAAGAACTAAATGCCTTGAAGCACTAACAAATGACAAATGATATTTCATAAAAAATAAACAACACTATATTTCATAATAATAATAATGTAAGAATACCAAATTTAACAGCTTGAAACTTAACTTTTATCAGAACAGTTTAAAACAAACATATATACATGGGAAAGCTATTTTAAATACTTAACTTAGTTTTTTTTTCACAATTACAAAACCGTGACTGTTGGGACACATTACTGTGTGTGTTTTAATACTAATGCATATTGCATAAATAACGGACTTAGCCTTGCCACAGAATAAAGCAGCATGTTGAAAGTGTTTGCGTGGCATGATATACATAGTTTCATATCTAACTCAGACTTTGATTTACAAGTCTGGAAACAAATGACTAGAAAGCGGCATTTAACCAACTAACAGAAACATATTTCATGAAAAGAATATACAATGTGCCCATACCACGTGACTTTAACGTCATTTTATGGCTAATACGGCAAGCTGAATTCCGCCACTTCGATTTTTCAAAGTAGCGTAAGTTCTTTATTTCCAAATTATATATGACCAAATAAAGCGCAGGCTAAGGTACAAAGTGAGTATAACACTCAAAATTAATCGGTTTTATGAACAGATAAACAGTTTTGGCCTGAAAACAGGAAAACTGTTTTGTTTAGTGTAAATTAACATGCTAAGACGGCAAGCAAGTGCCCTTTTTGACAGAAAAACGGATGATTATGGACACCAAAGGTGTCGTACGTATTACCGATTGATAGGGATTTAATGCCGGCTCTGTAGGAGATCTTAGTTGACAAAAATTTAGCAGAATTATTGAAAAACTGTAGAAAATGCAAAATATGCTAAGACGACAAGCCCGCTAATACGGCAAGTCATTTTTTTTATAAAAGATATGTTGTTGTACAAACTTAAGCGGTATTCAACTTTATACCCAGCCGTGGTGACAGGAGATAGAGATGTCTTCGCCCGTCCATCCGTCTACCCATCCGTCCGTCCATAACATTTTTGCCTGGTGCATGTCTCTAAAACGTCCTGTCGAATTTCCATCAAACACGGTTCAAATGTTCACCTCACCATGGCTGTGTGAAGAACTCATGTTCCAGCCGTATCCGATCAAAGTCAAGCTAGGTTAGTTTGAAAGTTTCAGACCTAATTTCGTGTGCAGTCCCTATCTTCTAAACGCCATGTCACACTGTCATCAAGTTTGGGTCTGATATTCATCTCATCAAGATACTGTGCAAAACCTGTGTTCCAGTATGATGATTCAAGATCACGAGGTCATTTTGAAAGATTTTGACTTATTTCTTGTTTGGATCATATGTCCTAACCCCGAGTGGGATTTTCACAAAACGTGGGTAATATGTTCACCTCATCAGGATCATATCAGGGTCATAATTAGATTTGATATAAGAAAAAGTTACTTTTACAATAACTATGCTTCATAAATGCTTATCAGCTCATAGAATCACTAGTGCGGGGATAAGAAGGTTGAAAAGGTTACACGAATGGTTTATACAAATAATCGTGAGCTAAATGTTTACCTCTTCGTCATGACCTGGAAGCATAACACAAATATGAAATTTATATTTTAACGATCGCTTCAGCTTAATTAAAACCTGTTCTTATCTGAGGAAAAAATCTGCCTCGCCGAGTACTTTTTTTTCACATTGATAGGGACGTCTTTAAAACTTTGAACTCGGCAAGACGTTTCAGGATCACAGTTTCAAAAGTACATCCTAATGAACCACATGAATAATTGAGATGCACTTGGTACAGGATGGCCGCTGCATTGATCTAGTACTATTGGTTCTAAGTCAAGGTCACGCTGAGGGATCAACTATCTTGTGACTGTTAGTGTAGGGCATTTTGAAATTATTTTGAAACTCTTCACAGTTTTTCATTTCAGTCTGGTGATTCCAAAATATTCTCCACGCAGCGTATGTAATAAAAGTAAAATATCTACTTGTATGCTGCTTTTTTTATTTTCAGAACGACGAGGCCGACAAAAAGTAAACTTAAACTTGGAAAGCCTTGTGGAAAATGCCAGCAACAGATCAGTGCAGCTTTCTCATGGATACGAACTGAAGATGAAATATTCAATAAAATATTGTACGCCTGGTTTTCCAATAAACATTATTCACCAGGAAATCCGACTGTTAAAAACATTAAGAAAACTGTTCACAATTCGCCTTAAAAACAATGACATCAAAGGGAAAGAAAATTGAGAAGCCATCAAAATCACCAAGTGCCAAAAAAAGTTCGATGTTGATTTTACATTCCTGAATCGAAATTTGAACGGGGAAGCTTTGATGATAATGTTACTGTGCTATCTGAACCAGATATTAATCCACTTACAGACTGATATTGAAGAATTAACTAAACTAGTGCCTTCTGTTATGGAAAATTTTTCAGAGGAAGGTTATGATCAAAACGTGTTGACATTTCAAAGACAAACAACAGTGTTTAGTTCCGGTATTGTTTTATCGGTTGCAGCGCAACGTTATGACTTTTTGATACAATAGTTTATAAGAATTCTTTTTAAATGTAGACAATCAGGATAAAAAAAACTGTCAAGGTATTTGATTTGTATTCCGTTTTATGAAATTAAATATAAATTACTACATAAATCTTCTACATATATAGTTCCTAATACGTCATATACAGCACGACAGTCATTTTACACCCAGTGGTGTAAAATGATTTTTTTTCCAGCACTGGTAAAAATACCGGAAATCCCCGTCTGGTATGCAAGGAAAAGATTATGTCACTAGCTGTGGGTGCAGAATGGAATATCTGACTCTCGGGTAACTGTTTACGCAATAATTCGGCTGAGCCGCGTTACAGCCGGAACAGTTACCCTTGAGGATGGATACTCCCATCCACACCTACAAGCAGTGAAAGAATCTTATAATATTTTCAGATGGGCAAAACAGGGAAATTTGTCAAGAGAACAATTTTATATCTAATTTTCATGCTATTTTATTCTGACGTGGGTTCGACATATCTTACTGGACTGCAATACTTACTTTTACATGTATACTGTTGTATGAAAAGCAAGCTCTTGACATAGTTATTTTAATTTGAAAAGTTACAAATTATAAAATTAATTCAAAACAGAAAAAGAACACATATATTTGTTATCATTTTGAATATCACAATAAATGCAGTTCGAAACAAATACAGAGTCATCACAATGCAGTTGCAGCCATCAATTCAGCCATCCTTGTGGTTTTGTGACCACAAACGTCACACAATAAATTCTTTTCACTTTCTCTGGCCTTGTGCTAGTCGTACCTTGTGCTAAACTATTTTATGCAAGTTGAGCATATGTGGTTTTTTTGGACTGGCGTGTACAGTGCACTTATGGATTAAATACTTCAACATTAATGTATGTTTGTGGAGGGAGGGTGTGCGAAAAGCACTATTCGCTTTATTAATGATGTCCTTAGTAAATATTATTGGGCCTGAACACAGTTACAACTTTTTGAGCGGCTTATTCTGCTGGACTTTAATTGTTAGTTTTAATGTACATACCCTAGCAGTGATTTCCAACTTCCGGTGTTAGTTTGTGGAATTTGAGCAAGTCAGAATAAAACATTTGTTAAAATAGTTCAAATTGCATATAATTAATCATTTATTTTTAAGTTTGATACATACAATTAGATGCAACTAGATAGCGGAAGTGTTGTGTGAAAAGACATTGAAAAATTCAAAACTCATATCAAGTACATATCTCTAATATTTTTTAATTTACGACTACAGAAAACTATACCTATGCCTTTGTAGGAGCCGCCTGGTTGAGAAACCTTTGCCACAGCACGTGAAAGGTTGTGTTCCGGCGTGCCAAGCCCCAGATCTTGGCAGTGGGCCAAGGGATTTCTGTCTTCACCAGCACAGTTCCTTTTGTGCTGATTATCGTTCCCACAATGACCACATGTATACGCTGCTTTTTCCGCGGGTGAAGCCATCATACTGAAACACATTAAACATACGTAAAGTCTACTGTCTTTTTATTTCTAAATGAAGTGGTCTTACAGTGTTATTTATTTATTTATTTATTTATTTTGTTTTGTTGCTTGTGGGATGCACATTTACCCTAGCTATTTCAATTAACAACCAATAGCGTAAAACCGAGTCGTTCTTTTTTCTTTATTATTTAATTATTTTTGCAGTTTGATTTTCAAGTATTTCATTCTTTTAGAATATATATTCTACATAATAACGTAAAAAGTAAAATGTGGCTTCACGGTGCGTATTAGTTGGGGTATGGGTTGATCTGCAAAATCAGGAGAAACCTCGCAAGAACACTTTGTGGCTTGAATTCCATAACGATTCTTTGACTTTATTATGTAGTTTTGACAAGAAGTAGAGTGATCTACTCTTGGTAAACATCCGATGACTGTTTGGAAAGAAGTACGACTTCATAGACGATATTTTCATGAAAATGACTTGCCGTATTAGCATATTTTGCTTTTTCTACAACTTTTCAATAATTCTGCTACATTTTTTTTCAAGTAAGTTCTTGGCTTTTTGAGCTAAACAAGGCTTTTATTTGATCTGACATAAATGCCTAGTTTTTATTTACCTCAGGTTACCCCGTGTTTAAGAAGATCAAATTGAAAATGTGGCCTCTAGAGTGTTAACAAGGTTTTTCTATGATTTAATCCAGTGATCTAGTTTTTTACCTCTGGTAACCCTTTTAATTTTGACTTAGATTACAGGGAGACAAACATTCTGACAAAGTTTTAGGACGAAACCTAAAATGTGGCCTCTAGAGTGTTAACAAGGTTTTTATATGATTTTATCTAGAGTGTTGCCACAGTTTTTCTATGACTTCACCTAGCGAACTAGTCTTTGACCTCAGGTATCCAAATTCAGAATTTACCTAGGGTGTCAACAGTCAGATTGTTGAGAAGTATAATAACAGACTTTGGGTGATCCCAATAGCTCACCTTGTGCTAAGGCGAGCTAATGATCAGACAAACGGAGAAGTCACTAAATGGCAACTCACTACAAACAAAATTGTAACAGACAGACACATGATGTGTGCAACTCTATTTGCATCCCGGCAGTTTAAGAGCTTAGACTTGGGAGACATATTAACATCTTGTGCAAGCTTATTTTTTTATTTGTCTTGATTTTAGTTTTGAAATTACTCACTCTTTAGTACCATGCTTGGTAAAACAAATCCTAATTTTGCTTTTATATAGACATATAACAAATATTCACTGAATAAGCTGTCCACTTGTTTAAGTTTTATCTATATACACATGTATGTAATATGATGACAGATCACATAATCTGTTTTATCCATTCATGAAATAAAGCTGATTTGTGAATAAAAACTTTTACTAACAGTACTGGATGCTTTTGTCAGGCTTGAAATAAGTATGTAAGGCCTAGAGCAAAATAAGCTTTTTTAACGAAGCCAGTCTTTGAACGCAATGTTTCTTTTTTCAATTACATTTCTTGTATGTTTTTCATTTCAAGAGGTTTGATCCTTTCTGTATTGAAAATTTCAGAGGAATCTTGCAACTTGTTTCGAAGATATGACACTCGAATGTTGAAGACGATTGTGAAAAATTGCCATTTTAGAGCAACATGCCTTTTTTTTTTAATTCATTAGAAATGTGTGCCCAAAACAAATTTTAGTATCTTTGTTAGATCTACATCTTTGTCTCTCTGCACCCAGTTTCTGAATTCTTCACTTTCCATGCCAAAAACTGAATTCTACTAATTCTAATTTTATTCTAGAAATTTAACTTTGTTACAACATACAGCTCTAGGTATAAAGTGTCCCAACAGTCACAGTTTCTATTGCCAGGACAAAGGGTTATCTTCAACATTGTAAACTGTAGTCAGTATTTTAAATTTGCAGGTTTCAGCAAGTTAATGCTACTTCTTACTGGAAAACATGAAATTTCTGGAAATCTGTCATCCATGTACAATTTTTTGGAATTTTTAGACTTCTTAAAGTAGTAACAAAAACATTTCTGAGAATTACTTTAAACATGTTAAAGGTATTTATGTTAGTCTTGTTAGAAAATGTCCATAGATAAGAAATGAAAATATAATATGCATGATTGTATTAAGAGAAATATTGGAACAGGAATATATGCAGTTAATACAGCTGTGACTGTTGGGACAGAAAACGTGACTGTTGGGACAAGGATTCAATGTGATATATGGGTGATCAGTATCAGCACATTAGCTGGCCGGAAATACACACACACACACACATATATATATACTTAAGGGTTAAGAAATATTTTAAGACAGATTTATCTTAGAAATCTTATATTGTTGTAAAGCAGTGAGCAAAAGAAGAGGTGCACAGTCAAACCGTGACTGATGGGACAAATTTGGTGCATCTAAGGATACGAGCCACTAGCATGCATGCAGTATTATGAAGAAGGTTAGGATATGGTATTAAAGTGGTGTCTATTGACTAATGAAAAAGTCAGGTTATATACATTTAAAGCTTCCTGTATTGTTTATTGCATACAGCATATAATAAAGGTATAAAAATGCTATTTTGGCTTCATTGGAGTATATTTTTTGAAAAACCAAGGAAATGCTGTTTTTCTTTAAAGCGAACTGTTTCTCGATGCAAGTAGATGGCTGTGCTATAGTATAAACACCAAATAGATCCATATAATTTAACATTTGTTTTTGGCACGCATTTCTTATAAATTAAAAAATGCATGTCACGCTGAAATGGCAATTTTTAACAATCTTCTTCAACTTTAGAGTGTCATATCTTCGAAACAAGTTGCCCGATTCTTCTGAAATTTTCAACACAGAAAGGGTCACACTTTTTGAAATGAAAATAATACAAGAGATGTAATTGAAAAAAGAAACCTTGCTTTTTAATGCTTTCAAACTTTGGCTTCATTAAAGAAAGCTTATTTTGCTCTAGGCCCGAATGATCAGTTCTCAGCTTGAATTCTTTACCAAGGAGGAAATGCCGGAACTGTCTTGTAAACCGTACTACAGCTAGAAGTTCTTTTCTTGTAGTACAGTATCGTTTTTGCTCATTTGTCAAAGCAAAACTGTCATACGCAATAACCTTTTTTATACCGCCCTAAACTTACGAATATTCTCCTCCCAACGAATGATTCGAAGCATCACAGTCTAATATGAAAGGATCCGTCTGATTTGGTAAAGCCAGCACTGGCGGTGTTACTAGAACGAACTTGATTTTGCTTAATGCCTCTAAATTCCATACTTGATTGTTTTTTCCTACTTATGTGGGTGCATTTGTAAGCTTGTGAGTCTATAGCGGTGACCTACTGTTTCCTTATGTGTTGCTTGTTCGTTTTTCTATGTTATTCAGTTTATCGTCGTTGTGTGTTTATCTTTGGTAAATGAGAGTCTGCGCTATTGTGGTTTACGTTGTAGTGCGACTGTTTTTAAAGAACATGACATTCCCTTGTATATTCGTCCTTGTTCAAATTTCCCTTTCGAATTCCTCCCCCACCCCGACCCCATTTCGCCCCTTAACAATTCCTTCCCCTTTATCAACATTTAGCTTATATTGATATGTACTTGTTGGATGTTTGAAGCAACTCGTCTGAAATATTTTTCCATTACAGCTTCTTTTTGTTGTGTTGTGGGCCTACTATGTAAATGCGTGGCTCTGGGGCTGTTTTTTGGTGTTTTGTGCTTCCGAGAAATCTACCCTTACCTATTATCTTTTGGATATCTCACTGCAGCATGCAAAGACTTTGGTACAATTACGGAAGCTTGATTTACTCTGCAATGAATTGTGGCATTTCCTGGTCCATCATAAACCGTAGATGAATAGCAGTCTTTGACGGAATAACAGCTTTACGTTTTACCGTTATTTGTGCAATCTGGTTAGCCTTCTTGGAACCACTCAATTCCATTTGTAGTATTTCATCAACGTTGCTGAGGCTGCAATTACGGGTTTGTATGTTTCCGCAAAAAGTCAATACCTAGGAGCATTTCTTCAATCGGAGCCACAAATATGGTTTCCTTGTAATCATTCTGTCCAAGCCTCAGATTAACAGGACCAACTACCATTGTTTTCTTCTTCATGTCCCAGCCGGCTGCATGCATGACCGCTGACCTCTTCTGTGATGGTTTTTGAAATAATGACTCAAACACTACACTCTATCTGTTATTATGGTTACTTCTGCCACTGTATCAACAACTGCTTTAACCATTTTACCATTCACTGCAATTGGTACCCGAAACATGAAACCAGAGCTAAGTTGACAAACTGTTATATCCTCTTCGTCAAAACAACTTTCATCTAGAACGAAACCAGACCCAGCTTAAAACATTGCCGGGTTAAAAAATAAAATCTGTAAAAAGATCCTTCGGTAGCAAATAATGCAACTATGAAGAATAATAGCAGACTCGGTTTGATAGAGTCTGTTCGTGAGAGGTAATGAAATGTGCAACACCCCTCACGCCCCCAGCACCGGCTTAATCGGAACTCTGATACGTTGAAACATATGTTGAATGGACTCCATGAACCCAAAGGACCAGAAAATATAACAACACTGAATCCAAGTACGGGGAGACTTTTACAGCCGCCACAGGGCACTTAAAGATTGCTGTTGTGATAGTTAATAAAATTTGTAAAAAGATCCTTCAGAAGCAAAGAATGCAACCAAGAATAACAATAGCAGACTCGGTTTGATTGTGTCTATTCATGAGAGGTAATAAAATGTGCAACACCTCTCAAGCCCCCAGCACCGGCTTAAGCGGAACTCTATTACACATATGTTGAATGGACTCCATGATCCCAAAGGAACATAAAATATAACAACACGGATCTGTTCTTTCGGCTGCCTGGTCTTCAATTACTAATGTTGGCTGTATTTTTTGAGACTAATATCTAACTCTTGGGTCGGGTTTAGGTCCCTTTGTCCGATCCATTCCTGTTTAAATGCTTCTGATCGTCCTTAAATGATACTCGCTTTTCATTATGTGGTGACTGTTCTCTGTTGCCTGTTAAGGATGGGCAATCGCGTTTGAAATGTCCGGATTTTTCACAGTGAAAACAACCGCCACCTGGACTTGGCGAACGGCTTCTTGGTCTAGTCATTATTGTTACCAATTTTCTAATACTAGTAGACAACTTCTCCACCATCTCCATCGTTTGTTCACTTTTTTGTTTCAGCATCCTCAAGGTTTCGTCCATATTACGTCTCGACTCCCTAATTTGCCGGTTATCATTATACACACGACTGACTTTATATTTAAGACCAACATCAGAGTCCTCATCTTCTGAATCTCTTTCAAAAAGCATTGCCTTGATTCACTTGCAAAGCATTGCCTTACTTCTAAACCACCTAACTAAGTCCAAAGCTACGTCCATCGTCTGCGGTCTTTGGTTTAGAGCATGAAGTCCTGCGTCCCTATTAAAACAGCCTTGGCAAAATCTCATCACCGTTTGTTTTTTCAATAATTTTTTCTATGTTTCTACCCCGGGCTCCCATTTCTTGACGCGAAAATGCATCTGTCGCCAAAGTTACAACCTTGTCTGCCCACTCTACCAGCGAATCATCAGCATCTAGTTCAGCATTTGAGAACCTCACCTGTGCTGTCTCAGGAAGGTCCCTTAGACCAAAGCAGTTTTCATTTTATCTATAATGTTGTAATAACCTGCCGATGGTTTACGCTCAAGGATGGAAGCACAGTACTCGCTTCCCTTGCCGGTGAGACAATAACAAAGTTGTTGCTGACATTCTTTTCTGATTCAACCCTTGTTTCTTTGTGAATGAATGGAACTTCTGGTAGAATGCTTGCCAGGAAGATTTCCCATCATAAGCAATCGATTTTGGTAAAGGTATAGAACGATAATATTCTCTTGCTGGTTTGTGACTTTGCTCTTTATATTCCTCAGATTCATACCCATCAGCGTCTCTGAACGCATAATCACTGCGGGAACTGGCCATTATAGGAAATGCAATATAACTGATTTTTCGTCTCGCTCCAAGCGTCCTTGGTGTATCTATGTCCTCATCAACATTGTGAATAGATGATCCAGCCTTAAAATCTCCGGATGCCTCCATTGGCAATAAACTACGACGTGGACCTCTGTCTGCCACATCCGATATCCGAGAAATGCTATCAGCTTCCTCAGTTCTTTTCCGGCCCTCTTCGCGGATCTCTTCAGCAAAGGAATTTCTCAAATCTTCTTTATATCTTTCACGCTTTAATTTATACAATTCTTCTTGACGTAGGTGAGATATGAATGACTCACAAACATCTTCGTCCTCATACTCTGTAAAATCTATCTGGAATAACAGCTGTTCCATTACCCGCAAATGAGGTGCTATCACGGATAGTATCTTCCGTGATGTTATGTTCTTCATCTCTAAAGTACAGAATATTTTCTGCAACCTTTTTGCCCACACCTTGGAGACGTTGCAGTATTCAAAATCACAACTATTAATTTTAATGGCAATTTTGTGGTACAACAAAGCAAAACAAGACACAGTAATAAATTATTCAACCACTTTCATTGTTCATTCACTTAACAATATTAAAGTATTTGAAAAGGCTACATCAGCAGGTCCTAATATACTTACGTATACCGTATAAACACTCTGACGGATGCCGTACCACTGTGACTGTGGACTCCATTGAAAAATAAACTACAAAACCATTTGATGAGTATTATGCCAAAAACTGCTTAAATATATGCGTTGATTAAATATTACATTTAAATGTAATAATAACTACTTATAAAAAATTGTTAAAAAAAAAAAGTTCAATGAACTTTACAGTTGATTAACCCGGATGCGCCGCCATTGACACGGAGGAAAAAAGTCCGGGAAAATTTCCGAAACGAAATACAACAAAATAGAAGGTTGACAGAAAGAATTACTGGTCCTAATCAATGTATATTAAGTTAATATATTCTAAGATTATAATATCTGAAGAAATAAATACACAATCACGACGAAAATGCGATTGATGCCGATAAATTTTCTAATCGCACAAATTCGAACAAGTCTCAGCGCCAATATAGTGAAAATACTTTATAGTTAACGTACCTCAACCGGTCCGAACCGCCTGTTTCTCGGTGAAGTCGATGTTATACATAGATTTGTATTTAACGATAAGCTTGTACAACTTGTAAACAACCGGATGTGGAATTTTGTGCAGGGATCATGGTTCTCGACGTTGCGAGTAGTATATCAAATAGCGATAGTTCCCGTCTTACTTAGGTTGCACACAACCAAAAACCACTACAAACCACAAAATGAGAGTCGTTGGAGATTTCTGTAAGTCTCACATTATTTCAAAGTATTGACAAATCTTTTTTTGACAGTTTACAAGTATTTTTTTCTAAGCTTACACGTCGAATTGCTTACCAAAACAAGGACATAAACAAATCTCGCAATTTCTCGATAACGATGTCAACGTCCATAAGCCCCAAAATAACATTCCACGACACAATTATAATTATGGCTATATGACAAAGGCAACTATAACGATTTTCATCGCGAACTCTCTATTACTGATTAGAATGCTTTGTACAATCAGGACATTAATGATTGAGTGAATAATTTTACTTCGTATCTACGCGACCTTTGTGCAAGTATGCAATATTTATACCTAATCGAACCATGAATATAAATCAACATGAACCTAGGTGGCTAACATGATCGATTAAATGTCTGATTCGCAAACGTTAACGCTTATACCGCCGTGCTCGTTTAACAAACCTTACTTCTGACTGGAATAAATTTCGCACTTTACGCAACCAAATTATATCAGATAACAAACTTGCAAAGAAACAACATTCGGATAGAGCTATTGAATATTGAATATGGGTGATAAAAATTGTGGTGGTCAGTCATAAAAGCATTTATGTCACCAAACTGTTCTAATTCCATACCACCCCTACAAGTTAATTCAGATGCATTGCATGATGATGTTGAAAAAGCCAATGTATTCAATAACCTCTTTGTTGCTCAAACAAAACTAAACGCTGACCTACAAGTTGACCCCCAACCACCTAACTACAATGTTAATACCCAACTATCTTATGTACCTTTCGAGCCTGGTGAACTTGTTTCAATTTTGCAGTCGCTACCACTCGGAAAAGCCACTGGCCCCGACCTTATACACAATCGTATTTTAAGGGAAGGAGCTGATCAGTTAAGTGTTCCTTTAAGCTGTATTTTTAATAAGCCTCTTGAGGAAGGTATATTTCTTACTCAGTGGAAATTATCCAATGTATGTCTTGTTTATAGAAAGGACGACCCATCACTCGTTTCAAATCATAGACCAATTTCCCTTATTTCTAAACTGAGCAAAGTTTTTGATCGGGTTATATTTAAATATGTTTTTAACCATCTAGTAGATAAAAATATCCTAACAGAGTATCTGTCTTGATTCCTAATTTGCGATTCTACAACAAACCAGTTGACATATTTATATTATAAATTTTGTGAAGCTGTTGACTCTGGTAAAGAATTACGTACGCTTTGTATTCTGTGATATCACAAGGGACTACTTCTTAAACTTAAGGCTATTGGACTGTCAAATAAAGTTCTTTCATGGTTTGAAATAAATATCAGAGGCCGTATTCATAAAGCATCTTAAGTATAAGTTTTGACTTAAGTTTAAGATTTTACTAAAGTTTGTGGTGATTTCAACTTAAGTCGTCTAAGTAAAAACTTAAGTTCTAGTCATAAAACAGCTAAAACTTAAGATACGTAAGAAATGACTTTAAGTCAGAAAATAAAAAAAGCGTGGTGAGTACGATTTAAGTGTTGTTTTCAGATAAAAGCACTTTAAACATAATTGTGCATGTTGTATCGTCCGAAATTAATGTTGTTTTTTCAATATTTTCGTCCACAATAAAAACAAGAATTACTTATTAAGTTGTTTTATGAATAACAAATATACTTAAGTAAAATAAATTTCTAACCTAAGTAATACTTAAGTAAATAATCAATTTCTTATGCATATACTTAAGATGCTTTATGAATACGGCCCCAGCAAGTACATCTTAATGGTAAATCATCAAGGTCGGCTAAAGTTGAAGCGGGAGTTCCAAAGGGTTCTGTTTTAGGTCCTTTACTACTTGTATTCTATATAAATGACATTGTACGTGATATACAAGCAAATATTAACGTTTTGCTGATGATACCAGCCTGTCGATATTAGTGCACAATCCTATTTACACAGCAAATATCCTTAATAGACATTGTCGGCTTAAGCTGATGTGGACAATGGACTGTGAATGAGCTGTAAATCCTAGGGGTCTTCTCAAAACATACATGTATTTCGTTCACTGTTACAGTAGCTGACTTTGTTTATGACAGAACGTCATTCAAGTATCATATACAGACTGTATAGAACTGAGTCTGGGTTATGTTCTATGTTTGTTTAGGAGGTAATTAAATATGGGACAATTTATATGAATATTAGTAAAGGAATGTTCTCATAAGACATTAGAAGAAAAAAGAAAATATAGTAAATCTACATAGATTCCATAAATTATGTTTCCCATTTCATTTGGTGCAATTTGTTTCTGCTTTCGTCAGATGTGCGTCCATCCGTCCGTCTTCACATAGCCTGATTTAGCTTGTCAAAATCCTCTGCTAGGATTTAAACGGAACTTCACAGAAATAATATATATTTTATGCTAACTAATGAAATACTATACAATTATTGCTTTTTGGTGAGGTCGATATGTGGATTTATCGACCTGATAAAAGCAGTATCGATCGAGGGCGCAGCCCAATGCAACAATAGTTTTATTATTAAATCAAGCCTACTTAAAAGTATAAACATTCAATACAAATATCTGCAGCCTTTGGTTATTTTTCGTGGTAAATTATGTACGACGTCGCGTTGCTTTGATGTCAAACCGTGATGACGTCACAGCTGGCGGTCAATATGTGTTTTTGGCTCCGCCTTCCAGTCAATATTTATAGGTTATTAACTTCTCATGCGGATATATGCACGGCTTCTGCAGCGGTAATATTGCGCGACTTTAGGAGCGCAATATTATCCGCGAATGAACGAGTGCATATATCCATATACAATGTTGATAACCTTTTTATTACATATCCACTGTCAAATGTTTAATTTATATCTAAATTATCGTTCTTAACGAAAGATAGGAAAAATACAAAAACAATTTCTCCGAAAATGTAATAAACAAATCAAACTGACGCGCATTATGATTTTTCACGAAAATGACGTAGACATATTGTCGCAACGTGTGCGTGGACGCCATGGACGTTACGCAATTCTTTCCATTACAACGTTAATAAAACATTCCACGTCCAACATTAAAGCGTTCCACGTCATGATGTGGAAAAATATTGCAGGATCGCGATCCATTGAAACCCAATGGAAAATAATTTTATATATGTAATAAGACCTTTTATCATTGATCATGTGACCGCAGGGAAAGGACTGTAATTAAAGATTTGATAATACATTTGTAATGTGATGTGTTTTATCAGTGAGACATAATCATATATCACTCACTGATATCACTCACTGTAAATGCCGATTTACTTATACATTGTGTATAAATTTTAATTTATTTGCTTAAAACAAGATGAAAATTGTAGTCGCACTTTGTTCTTTATAGTATATTTCTCAATTAAAATTATTTTACTTAATGTGAATTTCATAACGTTATGCAGCAAAAAGTAAAATAAAATGGAACTTTATGCTACGTGCGTCTTTCTAACGTCAAAACAAGTCTGACGTCATGTCTGTTTACATCTCAACGTAATTAAGCATAAAATAAAAAGAAAGTTTGCTTGATTTTCGTAAATATGGAATATATATTACCTCGAAGTGAAAAAAGTTTTCACATTTTCACTCGGGCTACGCGCTCGCAAAAATATTTGAAATTTTCTCATTTCTCAGTGAGATACATTCCATATTCACTCAAAACAAATGTATAAAGCCTTGTGCGTGTCCTTAAGTTTTGTTGTGGACTTAGGGTCCCTTATATTTATTTTTTGAATGAAATTTGTCCAAACTGCTTTATAATTAGCAGGATTTTAATACAATGTCATAGGAATGATCCGTATAGATTCTAGCTGAGCATGTATTACAGGTTTATATTTAAATGACTTGTACTGAGTAATGACCATTTGATTACCATATATTAAGTCTATGGAGAGATTTCAGTAATTCAACTTCAAACCTTATGCCCAGATTTCATCGAAGCTATAAAAGATTTACTGAAATATTATGTGTATATCGTTGCAACATACTGCTCAAAATATTTTTCAGGAGTTATGTTCATTATTAATTTTACTGCAGTGAAAAAAAAAATGTTTGGACTACTTCTCCTAATAAACTGTTTGTGATTTGACTGAAACGTCTCAGGAATAGTTGAATGTCTAATTATTCATAAGTTATGGATTTTACGTTGAATGATTATAACGATATTAATTTATTTCATTAGGCCTAAAAAATTGTCTATTTCCGGTAACATGCTTAAAAACATTAGGGTAGGTAGGTCGGATTTTTTTTGGATTTTTTTTATTAAGGGAAACTTTTCGAAAATTATTGTGTCAAAAAGATGAATACAAATGTTGAAAACATTATTCTCCAAGGCCATAAAAATATTTGGGGGTTTGGCAAAAATTTAGGGTAGGTCGGGATACCGGAAACAAATTTTTTTTTCTTTACGCCTTATTAGAGATAGACATTATGTACACAGGCCCTTTTTCATCATTTTGGGAACGCCATCAACACCAGTGAAATTAGGAAAATGCTCTTAGAAATAGTTTTATTTGGGAAAATTTGCAAATAAACAAAATCTAAGTAAAGATATTTTTGTGTAAAATATTAATAGATTGAATTTCAGAAATTTTTCAACAGTATAACTGCTGTTTTAATGACCAAAATATACATACAAATTAGCAAAATTATTTTAAAACGGCAAATTCCTAAAAGGTAACACTCGTTTGGGAATTTCGAATTCAGATCTGGAAAAACTACTTTCTTTGCTTTGGGATTACCTCGTTTTACTGGAGGCAGATTTATACAGGAATAAACCCGGCTTGAACGTTTTGTCAACGCTTCATCATATTTTAGTGATGGTAGGAAGTGCTTAGTATAAAGCCGTGGCACGTACGATCAAAATAATGTTTGCGGAGTTATTACTCTGAATTCGAAAAATAAAATGTGTTTTGAAACGCTCCATAGACAGTCCGCATCCGATGTTCACAGTCAGACTTCACATAAACGGACAATGTCTAATAGTAATTTACAGAAAATAGAATTGTGGGCTGATACATGACAAATTCTATGAGTTTATCTAGAAAAAAATAACAAACCATTTCATCCACCAATAGTCATGAAAGATCAGCTTAAGATGTCTAGGATTCCGTAGTTTGTGTAGTCACTTTCTTTTTTCTATCCGTGTTTAATTCAAAATTTTAATATTAAGTGAACGGATTTTATTGGAACAAAAGTGAATTGAATATGTGATGAACTATTGGACTTTGATTACACGGTACCAAAATTTATATTCTGGAACTTTTAAAAGATTTTTAACCCATATCTTTTACTAACTACATTAGAGGAAACACAATCCATCGGCCGTAGTTTACATGTACTTGGACACGTGATAACCGCTCGATAAACCTGTGCTTTTATCCCAAAAATAATAACTACGGAAGCGCATACGGATCAAAACAGCACCAGGAAATAATTCTTTCGCTTTCTGCGATAACCTGTTATTCCAAAGTGACATACAAATATGGCTTTCTACAATATGACTTTTATTGCGATCACTCAGTTTGTCTTACTAAATAGTGTACCAAATAGAGTGACAGAAAATACAGTAACAGTAAATACTATAACACACTTGGTGCTGAGTCTTTTATAGTAAACAACAGTAAATACAAAGAATATCTACTAATAAGTGGTCTATCATTAACAAGATCTCAAACAGTGTTTATAGATATTCATCACTACGACAGTTAGCATAGTTTCATTAGTTAGACCTAACTCAACCAACATCTTCTTGTTATGCCTATTAACATCTGATGACATTGAAACAAATCCAGGGCCAGCAGTTCGAACAGTGAACACTCGACGACAGAGAATACCAAAGTTACCGTGTACAGTTTGTTCGAGAGGTGTCATAGCAACAAGCAAGTCTGTCACTTGTGACTCATGCCACCTAAAGACACATATCCAATGTGCTGGATACATAACACCGACAGATTTAATTCCAAACGTTTCTGTTTTTCATTGCAACGAGTGCAGTCTGAAATATCTTCCTGGAGATACTTCCTCGCCTGATTCCCATGACACTCCATGTGACCCCACAAATGATGCTTCTCCTGATCCTGATTTTGATACTTTCTAACAATTCGACGTCTTCAAGCAGAAGGGCATGCATTTCGTACATTTTAACACGCGATCATTATTCTCTAAAACTGACCAAATCAGACTATTTTCTGTAGAATGCAAAGTCAGCGTAATTGCAGTAACTGAGACCTGGCTGGATGACTCAGTCACCAACAATGAAGTGGCTATTCCAAGATATAACACTGTTCGTCGAGACAGGAACAGGAATGGTGGCGGAGTGTGTTTCTATATTCACGAAGACATTGCTTGTTCGAAAAAAAAAAGAGTTACAAAGTGATAAAATTGAAGCAGTGTGGGTAGAACTATATCTCGTATAAACCAAGCCAATTTTAATTTGTTCTTGTTACAGGCCTCCAGATCGAAATGACTTTATTGAAGAATTCGAAAATATTTATTTTTGGAGATATCAACATTTGTCTTAAAAATAAAACGACTGGGTTAATCAATAAGTATCGTCAGTTGTTGAGTATGTTTAATCTGAAACAACTTATTACAAGTCCTACTAGAATTACTGACACTACTCAATCACTATTGGACCATGTTCTTGTTAGTCATCCTGATACAATCTCTCAGTCTAGCATACTACCTTTGAATTTAAGTGACCATTTTCCTATCTATTGCACAAGGAAGGTAACTAGAGGTAAATTCAATAAACATTATGCTGTTAATGTCAGATGCGTAAAGAAATATAATGTTGATGATTTTATTACATATTTCAAACAGAAGGATTGGAATCAAATGTTCACTGTTAAATCAATACAAGAGTCTTGGTTAAGTTTCAAGGACACTTTTTTGTCTCTTTTGAACGATATAGCTCCAATTAAAGAAGTACGCTTAAACAACGCACAGAGCCATGGATGGATTCAAATATTTTAGATCTGATAAAACATAGAGATAATTATATGTATAAATACAAGAAATATGGTGACAAAGATTTTTATAAACAATTTTGTTCTTATAGGAATAAAGAACAAAGAGCTGTTAAAAAGGCAAAGGCAAACTATATCTCTGAACAGCTGGAAGAAAATAAGCACAGCCCGAAATCTCTCCGGTCTCAATTAAAAACTTTAGGATACAGTAATAACAGCAAGTCCTCACCAAATGTTGTTCTAAAGATAAAAGACCGTCTTTGTTTTGAAGAAAATTGATAGCTGACCATTTCAACCATTTCTTCACTACAGTAGCTTCTGTATTGGTAGACAAACTCCCTGCAGCTCCAAATTGTTTTAATGTTGCGTCCGATGCATTTAAATACTTTTACAAAATAAGAAATCTAGATTCCAAAAGTTTTAAGCTTCATATAGTTTCCGAATCTTTTGTTTATAAAGAATTGTGTAAACTGAATTGTTCATTACCTGACGAATTAAGAAACGCCCCATCCTTGAATATATTCAGGAACCTTCTAAGTAATATAAATAGGCCACCAAAAGAACCTTCTTACTTTTTTCTCGGACCAAGAAAACTTCAAATTCTACATACCCCTTGCGTACCGAATGTAGCGCATTGAATGCGCATCTGTTTGCTAGGAATATTGTGGATTCACCGCAATGCCAAGTGAGGAATCGAATTTTCATTACCTTTTCTCTTGTCCGTTTTACATCGATGAAGGAATATTCTACTGGATTGTGTAAATCAGTTGCTTCGGATATTGATATTACTACTGATTTATTACTCTACGGCAATTCCTACCTAAAAGAGGATATAAAGGCAACAATATTTAAATTAGTCTATAGGTTCATTGAGTCTTCTAAACGTTTTGAATAATACTTGAAATCAACCATCTGTCCTTTCTCGTCAAGTTTTTGTGTGTCACATTTATTATTTTCACTTTTCTGCATTTATAATCAATAATTTTACTTCATGACATTTATGTAAAATTGACTCTATTAGTAATCTCTTATACAACCCTGAAGGTGTAATTGTTTCAAAAAGGAAAAGATCTATATAAGCCATTGGCTTTCGATCCTGCCCTAAGCGTTTTTCTGAACTTGCTTAATTGTATACATTTTGTAAACTATGTAACTCACTGATAAAACATGTTTAAACCAAATAAAAGAGCCAACCTGCTATATGTTATTTCATTTTAAAATCAATATTACTGTAATATTAAATTCTATTTTAAATTAAATGATATATATATAGAGATTTTTTACATTTAAAATTTGTTATATAATTGTCAGCCTAACATTGTTAACATTTAAACTTAGAATAGTTTTGACAACTATTTGTGCGACTGTATGCTTCGTAAACATGATAATTTAAATTAAGCACTCGAATCTATGTGTCAATAGTATATTTTATATACTTCCAGTAGTGCTCTATTTATGTATCAGTCAATTACATCATATAGCAACCTTTAATACGTATAATACCAGTTAAAATATTACAGTTGTATGTTTATATAGCTGTAATTTATTCTGTTATGCACTGATCCGATTCTGATAAATAACAATGGAAGCGAAAACCCTGTAAAAACCGTTAAGAATTCTGATTTTGTTTATAATTTCTATACTGAATCTGAAACGTTACACTATATTTTTTTCGCACGCACTATCTCATTTATTTCAATTTTACAAAAATGCAACCGATATATTCTGTCAGTCACAGTGAAGCGTGGATGTACAATTTGCAAAGCTATAAACTGTGATTTTTGACATTTAAAATCTGTTATATTCTAAGACCGAATATTTCAATGACATGTTGTTGCGACAATTTACATTTTTGATCGTATCAATGACACGTGGCTGTGATATTTTCCGCAATTCACAGTTACTTTTGACACCAGTTTTTTTACATAAAATAAACGATATGAAGAAAAAAAAAACACCCAACATGTGATAAAGGCAAAATTTTATCTTTTATTTTTAAAACAATCAGTCAAAAATCTTATGCCATACAATGGTGTTCCAGCTATAATAATACTAGGTTACATTCTACCAATTCAATTCCTTATTTATTTCATATTAATAACAAAACATTCAGACCTCATTTTCAGCACTTCAGAGCATTTCAATGATATGAAAACCATATACGGTCCTTTAGTATAACATGTTTTCTTATCAAAAATAGAAAAATATTGACATGTTATGTTGTATATAAGAAAAATAATCTGTTCTGAGAAACATCACCCTCTAAAAATGCCCCATGAAAACAGCCGTTTAGCAATTACGCGTAGGTAGACATTTTTCGCAAAGAATGAAACTTATTCCAGGAAATTTACAATGAAAACGGTCTAGATCTTTTCTCAATACAATAAGCAATAAACATAAAACAAAAATTTAACTGTCACCTCCTAATGTCACTCATTATACCAGATTTCATCCATAGTATGGAACTACATGTTGGAATACTTCACATGTAACACTAAGTAGTCACTTCCGGTTTGGTGTAATCCGTCCTTCTAACATCTTTGCCTCTACTACGGAACACTTCAGGCAAGACAGCGAATCTTATCAGCTAACCGAACATAACTCCTGACATTTTGGACAGAGTGGCTGAAATGGAATTTTAGCCGTTTTAAATGCAAATGGAAACAAGATGCAAATATTTTTGTAGCATGATTTTCGTTGTTTGTATACTTTTAAGTTATAATAGTGATAAAATTTGTTTCAGAGGAAAAACAATATTCAATGTCCTTTAAAGTTAGATAAAAACATGTTTTGCTTGCATTTTATATAGGTTACATACTAGGGAAATACTATAGTGGATTTCAAATGAAATTGGAAGCAAAACAGAATTACTGTTTCATTAATAAACAAGAGGGCCAAGATGGCCCTAGGTCGCTCACCTGAGAAACACACTATAACACAGCATATTAAACAGAGTAAACATGTTTGACCTAGTGATTTCATGGAAAAAAATATTCTTACCAATTATCATTAAAATTGGAGCAAACATATTGAGTATAAGTACATATTTTCTTTGATTTGACCTAAAGACCTAGTTTTTGACTCCAGATGACCCATATTCGAACTTGACCTAGATTTCATCAAGGCTATCATTCTGACCAAATTTCATGAAGATCAATTGAAAAATACAGCCTCTATCGCATACACAAGGTTTTTCTTTGATTTGACCTAGTGACCTACTTTTTGACCCAAGATGACCCATTTTCAAATTTGGCCTAGATTTCATTAAGGTAATCATTTTGACCTAATTTCAGGAAGATCAATTGAAAGATACAGCCTCTATCGCATATACAAGCATTTCCTTTGATTTTACCTAGTGACCTAGTTTTTGACCCCAGATGACCCATATTCTAATCTGACCTAGATTTCATCAAGGCAATCATTCTGACCAAAACTCATGAAGATTAATTGAAAAATACAGCCTCGATCACATACACAAGGTTTTTCTTTGATTTGACCTAGTGACCTAGTTTTTGACCCCAGATGACCCATTTTCGAATTTGTCCTGGATTTTATCAATGTAATCATTCTCACCAAAATTCATGAAGATTAATTGAAAAATACAGCCTCTATCACATACACAAGGTTTTTCTTTGATTTGACCTAGTGACCTAGTTTTTGACCCCAGATAACCCATTTTTGAACTTGGCCTAGATTTTATCAAGGTAATCATTCTGATCAAAATTCATGAAGATTAATTGAAAAATACAGCCTCTATCGCATACACAAGGTTTTACTTTGATTTGACCTAGTGACCTAGTTTTTGACTCCAGATGACCCATTTTCAAACTCGGCCTAGATTTCATCAAGGTAATCATTCTGACCAAAATTCATGAAGATTAATTGAAAAATACAGCCTCTATCACGTACACAAGGTTTTTCTTTTATTTGACCTAGTGACCTAGTTTTTGACCCCAGATGACCCATATTTGAATTCAGCCTAGATTTCATCAAGATAATCATTCTGACCAAAATTCAGGAAGATTAATTGAAAAATACAGCCTCTATTGCATACACAAGGTTTTTCTTTGATTTGACCTAGTGACCTAGTTTTTGACCCCAGATGACCCATTTTCGAACTTGGTCTAGATTTTATCAAGATAATCAGTCTGACCAAATTTCATGAAGATCAGTTGAAAAATACAGCCTCTATCGCATACACAAGCTAAATGTTGACAGACGACAGACAGACGACAGGCGACAGACGACAGACAGACGCCAGACATCGAGCGATCACAAAAACTCACCTGAGCATTGCTCAGGTGAGCTAAAAATACACCATTGGAAAGATAAGAAAATAAATTTATAGTAGGAGCAGTGATAAATTTAAATGTCAAAACAGGAAATAAGAATGCGCGAAACAAAATTTAATCCTTCTATATTTCAGTGTAAATCACAGGTCTGTCTGATATCAGACAGTCTCTGCGGCGGCTGATCTCTCACCCCGCTGCGGATGGCTTGATACGACGCCTCAGAAGAAAAAATGTTTGGTATGAAGCAAAAAAGGTTAATAAATAAGCAGCAGATTATTGTATCAATGACTTTGTAAGGACATCATATAAGATAGCAAAAGTTACCAACGTGTATATAGCAGATTTCTTTCCACACGTAATAGCAATAAATCATACTTTGGAATAAAAACACCTAAAGCAATGTAAGTTATGCTAATATTTAAAACCATAGACAAATAAAAACATTCAAAGCAAAAATAAATAAATAAAAAATAAAATAAAATAAAAAAGACCTGTCTCGTACACTTCTTGTCACGTCAGTAATTCTACTAATTAAAGTGATCGGTCTTTATAACACACTGCTGTGTTTTTCACCTATTTTGTAAGTTATTCATACCCGTCGGCCGATTAAATCATAGGTGTATTTGTTTGTTAGACCAGACAAAACTATTTTATAGCTAATTATCTGCTAGCATTGGATAATTTTCATCAAAATTGTAACAAAACTGGTATGTCAGAAGTATAAGTATTTATCGACGTCGATCTTTTGACTAAAAAGCAAACTATATGGAATCCATATCTTCAGTCTCTCGGTACTCGAAAATACACCGGTTTTTAAACCGTTACAGAATATATGTACTCAAAAGTTCACCGGGTTAAAAAATAAGCCACTCTAGATAATAAGCCACCAAATCTTTACGAAAATTTAAAATAAGCCGCGGCTTATTTTTTGGGATTTCAGTCTATTTGTGACATTGGCAAATACTAATTGCTGCGTTCGAAAAAATTGTCAAGAGTACACTAGCATGTCATCTTAGTTCTTATCGTCGGTAGGCAACGTTATCATTGACATTCATGTCCTCGTCGACATCATGTTTTTTTCTGTCCACGCCATGCTTCTACATTAATGTCGTAGGGGGGATATAGCGTAGTGTCTTGTGTGTCTAGCTTTTCCGGAACTATTAGCCCGATTCGCTATCAATTTACATGGAAAAGCTTGATGTGCAGGTGGCCATAGAGGAAGGAAGGGACTGTTCCACTGACTATCTTTATAACAGTTAACAGTTTTGGTCCTTTAATTGTTCGACTCTATAGAATATAGAGAACGACCGTGTGTGTCTAACTCCTCATACACGTTGGAAGAATAGTCTTGAAATTATCACAGATGAAAGACCTTTATGTAAAAATAATCATAAAAAGGGATGTCTTTTATACTGAGATTTTTCTAGAATTATGAACCTTTATTAATTTCACAAAATAGGCCAGCACTGATATTTGTTATGTCAATTATAGGCCTTAGTTGTGTTTATTTTACAGGTTATTTTTAAAACACCTTCTGTGTCGAGCTCCTCACTAACCATACAATTTGCTTCAAATGTTTAGTCAATCATTCTTCATGGAAGACGGTTTGTACTAAAGGCTTTGCTTTTAGAGGATTGCGCAGTATGGGGGCGAAGCTGCAACTGTGTCCTAGGGAAACAATTCAAGTTATCAACATCATTGCCGTTATTAAAACAGAAAATTTTTAATGTGTTGTTTCGGTGTAACTTTGGTTTAACAAAGTAAAATAAGAATAATGAAAGCATAGAGGATATCTAATGCAAGAAGTGTTGTCATCCAAAAAGCAAGCCATCATCAAATCGATACTGTAATGAAAAGATATGGAAGACATAACGATGCAATTTTACAATGAGTTATAATGAAATGATATCTGGAGGTGGTAAGTTTTGGGAAAGGATAACACTATCAACGTACAAGACAACAATAAACGGTATAAAGTTAAACATACGGACACTTCCTTGGAGCGATGAGTAACCGTTGAAAAAAAACATGTTGGAGTTTAAACCTCTCTGTGACACGCCATCCTCATGCTTATCTTTAATCAAGAAATAATTTTTAGGTAAAAATTGTTGCGCCCTCGTGAAATTATTACGGCCGACCTGTAATCGCCCATCGTGCATAAATTGTATTAAATGACGGTTCTTCTATAAGTTATTTCGATTTTAATATGCCCTTAATTTAAAACAACAGATAAAATATATAAGTTCACTTTGTCGCAAGAAGACTACCAAACCACTGAAAAGTGCAGATGAACGTTTTCAAATTTTGACTTCAGGACTTTTAACGGTATTGTGCGGCGGTACACTCAAAAAAAGGAAACAGATATCTGCGCACAATTTAACAATATTAAAAATGTAACGGGGCATATAAATCTATTTTTGTTCTCTTTATAATACGTCGTTTCAAACGGAAAATGATTTATTAACATAAGTTGCTAGATTTTTAGAATATGTTTATTTTCAGATTTCATGAGCTCTATGAATTTAAACATGTTTGGATGTTTCCAAAAGTATGATGGTATAAATCGTTTTCTCAATTCAGCATATAGTGTACACTCTAAAGTAGAATGATATTCGTCAAGTCTGTCGCAAAGTGTACATTTTCTCTCAATAAACGATGTACTAACCGGTTTATTCTATCTACCGGTTTATATTCATAATCTTTGGAGATGATACACGAAGTCTTGTTAAGGTTTAGGAGGATATCATCAAAACACAGAAATATCTGATAAACGCACACCATCTTTAACACTATTTTACCTGACCATAACATATTCTGCCGCACTGTCCCGTACGACGGATACTTAAAATATTCGAAAAAAAGTGTCCCCTTTTGAAAATGATTACCATTTGTGAAGAAATAAAAATAACAATTGCTAAAGACTGTGTTCCACCTTGAAATTTCACCACTGGCATGCTATTGAAAATGCATCGAAACGAACATATGTAACCGTTATACGAAAATGGTGAGTTTTTAAAGGCGTTTGACTGAAGGGAAGTGGGTCCCTTTTCGGAATTCAATGTTTCTATCAGTATACTGACACTTGTTTCGTAGAGTTATGTACATGTTTTATATGCTGTTCAATTTTCATGTGTAACAATTCTTTCTTTCTATGATTTGGTGTTGTTTTATTTTTATTTCTTGAAACGTAATGATAAGCGTTAAACTAAGTTTTACGTTTTGGGTATCTAGCATATTTTAATATAGCTGAAAACTAAAATTTACAATGTGTTTATGGAAAATTGCTCTTATAGAATTCAAAAAACTACAGTTCCAATTTTAAAGAAACTAGTCAGTACTTTGTTTTACATTTACGTCCAAAGTCGTTAATAACAGCAACTGCCTTACAAAAAAAAGTTGAAATATTTTTGTCATAAGAAACTATTAAAAGTTAAAGCTACTGTAAATACAATGTTTTCTATAAAAGATATTGAAAAATCAGCACCACCACTTCCCTTGATTAAACGTTATGTAGTGTTGAAATATACCGCTCTTGTTCGCATTTTGGCGTTAAGATACATACGTTATGCGACATTCAGGTGAATTCATGATTTTATGGAAACATACAGACAAGAAATTACTCGTGGTTGAAGCTACAAATATGTGTATGACATTTGATAGTAGCAGCCCCATGATATCTTTGCAAAGCCAGTATTTTGGCAAACTGCACTACCATTTCGAAGTGACTGGAACTTCTATTTTGATTTGGATGGTAGTTTAGGGACCATGGAGCAATAAATGCTGGATTTTATTTCCGGGCGGAAAAGCTTAAATTTTATCAAAGAAATAAATGGTATATTTCATTTAAGTAAATATTGCACAGTCATTTTGTCTTTGTTTCAGACGAATTATGTGATATAGAAAAAATCCCATTTTAAAAGCTGGATAAAAATCCAGTTGAGCATTTTAAGGAAAAATTCAGATTTTTATTGTTGGCGGTTATAAATATGATTAAAGAAATACCATTATACATAAAACGTTAAATATAATACTCTGTGGGCAGAACAAAATGTTTTCAAAAAATCTTGATTACTTTTTACAGTTATAAAAGAATATTACCACGAAAATTGCCAATGAATTTTATTGAACGAATATTGAACTGTTAAAACTTATTTAAAAACATTAACAAAATGTAAATTGCAAACATAATTAGCTTATGAAATCAAAGACATACTCTTGCGACACCATAAACATTTGTTTGACAATTTAGTTATCTTATGCAGTTTACATACACTACAAAAGTGACGTAAGTATTATTAGATTAAATGACATGGATATGAGAAAAAAATGCATGCATGTTAGGTGTATTATGTGACAAATATGATTATTATTTAACAATATGTAACTTATAACTCGAATTTAAGTTCATTTAAGCAATTTCTTTTGGAAACATTTGTCAAAATATAAAACATATAATTTTACGAGAATATTTTTTTAAACAAATGTTTCTTTTGTAGTTGACATATCATTATCATAATCTCATGTACAATATCACAATAAAATCTTGGTTTGCCATCTGATCGAAGATATGCCGGTGGTAACGAATGTATCCCTAATTAAGTAAATTAATTAAATTGCGGGCAGCGAATTTTGTGTTCTCGGAAGTATCACTTGCTCTTTTTTTCAACTCACCTCTATAAAGAATGGGAGCCGCTGTTTACAGCCCATGTGATAACAGTTTCTGAACTCTTTGTTAAAAAGTCGAAACCAGGTCTTAGACTTATTCTTGATGAAAAACTTCAATTCTGTCTTTACTCATGTAAATGAAATGAAAGGCAACAACTCTACCGACAAACAAGGAGGAACTGTTCATGTTACAGGAATAGGTCATAAACAGTGACAGAACATCCGTTTTATCAAATCAAAATGAGACACGCACCCGAAATACTAATACCACAAATATTACTAGGAAAGTTTCTAGTTTCAACAAAGAATGTTCAAGAGTCTGTCTGATTTCTGGCTATTGCGAAAAGGAGTGACAAATTTCTTCGATCGAAGTGAAAAGTCATAGGCTACATTGCTAAACCAAGACGTAATTAACCTTCAGCCTGCTGGTGGCAAGTTATTCTGCCTTTAAGACCTGTGCAGACCAAGATCAGACTCCACATTTGTGTTTGCTATACAGTCAGTAAATTCTCTGTGAACACCCCTTCGAATAATAAATAGTATTGCCCAAATTGAATGATGGACCAGTCCATAATAGAAATTCCGCAGGGTAATTATATAATGTCCAGTCTTGACTGATGTCTGCCCATCTAAAAATAATGTCAGGTTTGTTTTGTGATTTGGCTAATTTTTCAAAACATTTGGGTTTTAGTTCACTTGTACGTTATTTATATTTTCAGAGGTTTTACATTTAAGTAGTTTCCTTAATGGTAAAAAGGCATATATATCCCAATTCAGAAAGGTGATGTATGAGGTCAAAACTAGGTCACTAGGTCAAATCAGAAAAAAAACATTGCTTACACTCTAATGTCAACATTTTCAAGTTGATCATCATTAGAATGTTTGTCTTTATAAAATCTAAGTCAGTGTCAAAACTGGCTTGCGTGAAGTAAAAAATAGTAATGATGGCCTGTCAATTTTCACCCCTGAAGCCACTATGACAATTGACTCCTAACAAAACAAGCATTTTCAGTGAATTTATATCACCCGCCGAATACGTCTTTTTGTGAATGAAGTGACTATATTTTGAACAATATCTAGTTTCCGGATATGTTGATGAAATGTAAACCACTAAATGGCAATAAATCTGCAGTTACTGACGACATCCCGATGAAAAATGTGCATGCACCACCGCCCTTTAGTACGGAATCCTGTTGGGACCATTTATAATGTCGCCGTCGCGTTTGTGGGGTCGACACACGACAACACGAGTCGACATAGCGACATTACGAAGTGACACCCGACAATCGCAAACGGCGGCGACAATCCCAAACGACAATGTCGCGATATCCACTTTGAAATGTCGCCTTTCAAAAGCACGATATATCGCGATTTTTTTCGCGTTGTCGAGCGTCGTATCGCATTGTCGCTATGTCACTTCGTAATGTCGCGATGTCATTTCGCGTTGTTGTGTTTCGACCCTTCAAACGCTTCGGCGACGTTATTAAACGACATGCGATAATCACAAACGACGCTCGACAACGCGAAGCGACATTTTCCAAATGTCGAATCGTATGTCGCCTGTCGCGGGTTTGGGTGAGGGTCGACGCGCGACAATTCCAAACGATACACGACACGCGAAGTGACACTCGACAATACGAAGCGACATTTTCATAATGTCGTATCGCATTGTCATGCGTCGACTGGTGTTCACTTGAATAAATACCGGCTAATCTTGGTCGCATTTTTTCGAAAAATTTATCAAATTCATTTTATTATTAAAAGCGTTAAAAGTAAGGTATCAAAGTTAAATTTCTTTTACTAAGTAGTATTGCCTAATCGGATATTAAGAACAATGTTCTTCCCCGACGGGCATGCCGTCGGAAACATTTGCAGAACTTTGTCATTTTGGCTTAAAATATTTGCAGTAAAATAAGAAAAAAAGTGCTTATAAAATATTTTATTGGGTTAATAACTGCAAATAAAAACTTGTTTTGATAGAACACGACAAAATCTGAATGTTTGTGACAAAAAAAGACAACATCTGTTCGTCCGTATGTACGTAATTAAAGATAAAAGCTGTATTTCCGTACTTTTCCGTACGAAAAATGTTTTTCATTAACTATAATTGTAGAATGTTCCAAACACAAGATAGCTAAATGAAATAACTTTTATAAATTAAATTCAAACATTGTCTAAACGGATATGTAACTTGTATAATTTTACCGTCGACGGTTTCGTCGGAGGACCGTCTCTAAATGTATCAGTTTTCGTGAAAATATGCATGAGGAGCCATATCTTCATAACCTGATGTCCGATTTTAATGAATGATACATTGTTGCAAAGGGCAAGTCAGTATCTAAAAAAAGGCCACGTCAGGTTCGAAACCGGTCGGCTAGGGCTCAAGGTCATAGGTCAAATTCCGGTTATATTCTCAAAATATGAACTTGCCAGAGCAGTCAAGACGGTCCTGAAAACCCAAGACACCATTTGAGCAATTTTCACGGCTCCTTTTTCACGATATTTTGAATGTAATGAATGTTAAAATTGACAAGCCGGTTATTTCTTTTAAACGTGATTATCAGTTCAAAATTAACATCGAACTAGTTTTTAAAAAGAAATTTATCAGGACTATAGTAAGCTTAAACAAAAAATTATACAAACTGAGTTTGTCAGTTTTGACTTCTTAAATTGCTGTAGTTCCTACTCAACCATCATTTTCCCTCGTATGTTTTGAAAAGAACTACAATATTCTAGAATGCTGAAACACACTAAATGAATTTAGAAATATTTTTGGGATGCTAGAATAAATATATTCCAAATACACGAAAAACAATCAGAACCTACGGAGACATATTGTCTACAGCATAACATTGTAGAACATAATTACAATGTTGCATTTCTGTTGAAAGATACTGAATTATTCTATAAATGATGTCAAAGATCTAAAAATTGTTAAATACACCAACTAAGACATATTTGAAACTTACTATGTTCTGATGAACATAAATATACAAGTCACAACCTCAGAAGCAGCGTTTCAATCTAATTTAGATTTATGTTACTGAAAAGCAATTGATTTACAAAGTAAACTGTATACATTTTAGAGTAATTAATACTTGCATTCTTACAAACTAAATTACATTATTACATATATAACATTCTAAAACAGATTAGTAACACTAAAGTCTAAAACTTTCTGTGAGCGCTAAAATGTTCTATCATATTAATTTGAGCAAGATTATTCAAAACTCAGAAAAAAACACAGTTGACCAATTCTGAAACATTTTGGTGAACATATGTTACTTGGTGTTCAGTTTCGTTAACAATGATTAAAAACAGTATCTTGATAAACTTTAAAATAAAAATATTTAAATGTTATTATTGAAATTACTTATAAGAACATAGTAAAACCTTGTATGAAATATTATGTATTTGCATATCACTTCATATACTAGAAGGTAAATAAACAGAATATCCAAGCAGATTTAGATATATCTTATTCCCGTATTATAATTATTACATAAGGTAACGTATGTGCAATAAATGCTGCTACATATAGATGGACTACCATACAGAAGTGAATGATTTTTATCCCATTGTTAGATTAGGTTTTCAATGACGTTTTATTATTTAACGTTAACCCTGTTAAATTTCTAAAATGGACAGGTCCATCATTCAATTTTTGCAGTACCATTTATTACACAAAGGGGTGTTCACTGAAAAGATACTGACTGAATAGCGAACAGTGCAGACCATGATGTACAGGCTGATCTTGGTCTGTACTGGTGGCAAGGGCTCATTCACTTTCCGCCAGCAGGCTAAGGGTTAATCATCTTATATGTTTCGCATACATAATGAATAGTTGGTTGATGCAAGCTGATATCTGCCCAGCCAGCATGACTGTATCGGCCCGATATAGGTATAATGTCAGAATGTCGGCTAAATGTGCCGATGTAGTGCCGACGTCGGGCCGTTGTAAGTGAGTGATTTAGGTTTTACGTCGAATCGGCACAAAATGATTATATATCGCCGAGATCGGACCGTTGAACTGCCGAAAAATATTGAAATTGGTAGATCGACATCAATCAGTGTAACTATTTTGTAAGTCGGATAGTAGTATAGAAAATGCCGCTTTTGAGACACTTTAACCCCAAATTGACCCTAATCCTCAGTCCAAAATGACCAATGCTGACACAGTACTAAGGGTACTTAGGTTTGATGGACGTAAGTAGCTCAAACAATTCAAAAACCACTACTGTGAAAACATTTGGTTTTTGATAAAGAACTGAGAAAATATATATTTAACTTTCAAAATATCTTAAAAACTTTATACCCGGACTGAAAAATAATTTACAGAATAGTTCTTAAACATTTTTATTAAAATAACTTTAATTGTTTGTTCATTTTGTTTTACATTGTTAACGTTTAGTATGTTATACAATAAATCATAAATGTTTATACCATCTTGTAATAATTATTTTAATAAAAAATAAACAATAGTAACCACATAATACACTTGTTTTGTCTTGATATTGTATGTTATTGTATTTTACATCCGGAACGTAACTGATTACATCGTTTGGCGGAGGAAGTCCAAATGGATCAAAGTACAAAGTTTGATCAAAGTATATTTTATTTACATAACAGACCCAGTGTGTTCCAGACCCAACAGAGTCATCTAAATTTACAATTCCACATTCATTCTTTAACTTTGTTTTTGGTAGATTATTTCTACTAAATACACCTCTAAAGTTTTTAATTTTCAATATTTTACCCATTGTTCAATTTCAAAGTTAGAGATTGGTTTGTTTATAATTTTATTTTTTCACAATAGGAATTCGTCTGTAAGGTCTTCTTTGAGAATCAATTAGTATACCTTTTCCACTAAGAAGGGAGGTAATCAAAGGTATCCCTAGACTAGCAGCTAACATACCTAAAAAGCCACCGTTTTGTTTCTGTTTTTGAGTTAACTTTATTACACAAGTTCCCCTTAATTGTTTTCTTTGATTAGGTGTAAGATATGGTGATATCATATTTCTCTTATCTTTAGCTACCGAAATCGTACCATTTCCAGGTAACTTACTAACACCATAGACAATTTTACTATTTTGTTTAATTATTAACTGATCAATTATTGAAGCTGCATTATTAATTAAAGCAATTTGATCATCACCGCCATAATTATTGCCATTAGCAAGTTTATTAACTTTAAAACTTACTTCAAAATAACCAATAAACCAATCAAAATATGAAGTTCTATTATTAAGTGTAAAATTACATTAACATTATTTTCCAAGACAGAAATTAAAGGGGTATCTAATTGAATAGGAGTTAGTTCGTATCTTTCACAATACAGTTTTGTTCTAAACATATATATTATATATTATTTTATTTTCTATAAATTAATCTGTTAATACGTTTACGCTGAGCTGAAGTCCCAGACCCTGACAATAATCTATTTAATCTTATATTAATACTTTCCTCATTATCATTATTATTTTTACTATTACTTTTTCTTGTAATTTCTTGGCAATTAATTCACCAACAGCAGTTTTTTTAAACTTTTGATTTTTTTGTAATTTTATCAGCAGCTAAATTCCCGACTTCAGTTCCAATCTTTTTTGTTCCACTTTCAAGCGCGGATTTTACTGCAGTTTCCAGAGCTTTTTTTCAGCAGTGCTAACTGAAGATGCAACAGAAGATGAAAACAATTTTGTTGAAGTGTCAAAGATACCTGAACCTTGTATAATTTCTTCTTCAGTTTGAGCATCAACATAAATAAATATTCCTTTATTTTTATCATAAACTTTCTTGTACATTATATAAAACTAAATTTTATAATTTCATAATTTATATTTCTTTTAAAATTAGTGTTAAACTTGTTTCAACTCTGTTAAAATTAATTATTCTACCAAATACATCTGTAATATATATTCTTATTCAATTTATAACATTTTTTATTAATTTCAGAATATCAGACTCTGTTTGGCTCTTTTGTAAATGGATAAGCTCTTGTTAAATCTGCAGTACTTAAAGCATAGATAATATCACTAAAATTACTATCAACAAGTGAATTATCAATAAGATCACAATAAATGTACATTGTATCCACAAAGTTAGTTATATTTGGTGTTGTAGTTCCCCATTCGGTATTTCTCAAAGCTTTTTTCTCAAATCCAAGCAATGTGTGAAAATTTTACATTCTTACATCCAATATAAAATTATCCTGAATTGAAATTAAGATTTTAAAACTGCTTAAATCAAATTCCAAACTTATTGGAGCAATGTCTGATTTATCAAATTCAAAATCACCATTACTTATTAATGTTTCTCTGATATAATTATTAATGTCCGTATAACTGTAAGAACCATTTGTAAATATGATATTTTTCCAATATTTACCATTATTATAACGAATTCTTTTATTATCGTATTTATCACTAATATTATGCCAAGAGTAAGTCATAGTGGTAATATTATCCAAACCAACAGCATAAGTTTTATTTTTATCTACAATTAAGGAACGACTGAATCTGACTGTAAAATCGCTTGGAGTATTTTTATTATCGTTTTAAACAGCTTCAGAACTTAATACTATTTTTTGTTCCATTTATATGTTCAAGAAAAATACTTTTTATATAACATTTCATGTTCTTTTGGTAACAATTAATTCATTTTTAATAGTTCATCAAGTACGCTAATACCTTCATTTTTTAGTTCTTCATTACTATTTTCAGCATCAATTGAACCACAAATAAGCTCTAAGTTATTAATTAGTTCTTCCAGATTGCATGGACAAACGCCATAACCTTGACTGCCGGAGGCATTGATTGAACCATCCCTAATTATTTTTTTTAATTTCATAGACCTTTTATTGATAGGTAATCCTGATTTTTCTGTTAATTCTTTAAGTATTTTTCTAGAAAGTATTGAATGTTTTTTGATTATTATATCTTTTATTAATCAGATCAATTAAATCATTATCTACCTTAACGTAAATTACTTCTTTTCCAGTTCTTTGTTCCTGAGAAATCAATTTATTTTGACCATAAAGTTTATTAAGATTAATAATTAAATTACCATATTGCCCATTTGGCGAAACTTTATATGGATTTAGAACATTAGAATTTTCAGGAAATTTTTTTTTTCGATTATGATATCTTATTGCCTTTACCGAATATTTTGCCACATACCTTTTCA